>NW_026732845.1:152500-255125 GCF_028476545.2 Physella acuta | reverse complement strand
GGCCATGAGATTAGAATAGGAGCAGACACATTGGCCAGAACTGCTCACAAAGGGACACCACAGGGCAAGAGAAAACGTAGGCGACCAAAAGAAACATGGAGAGGATCAATGGAGAAAATGTTGCAGGAAAGTGGCAACAACAGGCAGAGGTTATAGCAGAGTTTCTTCCAGGCATCTCTTCGGGGGGGCTTGGCCCCCCCCCCCCCCGAAAAATTTTTACCGCCCCCCCCCCCCCGAACGAAATGAAATTTATATAATTTATATAGAAAATATATACTTTTAACAGTGTCCGCCCCCCCCCCCCCCCCCCCGAAGAAAGTCTACCGCCCCCCCGAAAATTTCGAAGTGCCCCCCCCGGAGAAAAAAGTCTGGAAGAAAACACTGGGTTATAGCTAGAGACAGGATGTAATGGCGTTCACTTGTTGATGCCTCGTTGGCGAACGGGCATGGAATGATGATGATGATAATAGGTATGATAGTGATGATGATGGAAATGAGAATGGTGATGACGATGATGATGGTGGTGGTGGTGGTGGTAACGACGATGACGATGATGATTGTGTGATGTGCCAATTTGGATGAAGGGGAGTGGAGATCGAGCATATAAGAATATGAAGTTGGTTATCACTCTGTTATTCTGTGTTATATTGGTAATAAGTACAAAGGTGGGGGGGGGGGGGGGGGGGGGGGTAGAAGTGAGGAATGTATAATTGCTTACTCCAAAAGCCAAGAGCTCCCCCCTCACAGGAAGGCGAGACTAGTAGTTAGCATTTTGGGAGCTCTAAAAATGAAACAACTTTACAGATTGTTCTTGATTAAAGACAAAGGCTATGGAGCAAATCCAGAAAGCAAAACAGGTTGAACTTATTATCTTATTGGTGTCCCAGGGAAAGAAATGTCCTTACAATTAGAACGAAATGTCCTTACAATTAGAACGAAATGTCATTACAATTAGAACGAAATGTCCTTACAATTAGAACAAAATGTCCTTACAATTAGAACGAAATGTCCTTACAATTAGAACGAAATGTCCTTTCAATTAGAAACAAAATGTCCTTACAGTTATCATCTTACCTCTATTGACGTCCCAGTGAACGAAATCTCCTCACAATTATCAGTGTGAACCTAGAGGTGTTTGGACTATACCTTGGTGTGAAGTTGAACAAGTCTTCACACGCTCAGCGCAAGTCGTTGAAGATAGCAGGGTTGATACAGCAGTTAACACTCAGAGGCGTAGCGAGGGGGGGGGGGGGGGGGGGGCGGGGTGCGGACCGCAAGGCAAAAATTGCAAAATATATAGAGAAAAACTTGAGGGGGTGCAAATCAAAGTTTGAGGGGTGGGGGTGCTAATCGAAAGTTTGAGGGGGGGTGTTGCAAATCGACAGTTTGAGGGGGGGGGGGTGCAAATCGAAAATTTGAAAGTTTGTCCCCCGGGAAGGGTCGCTATGCCTTTGGGGGGTGACACCATGAAGTGCCGCACCGGGTGACACCCGACCTCGCTACGCCACTGTTAACACTGTCAATCTTTCAAGCTGCATACGTCAAATGATATTACTGATAGGATCAAATTTAAGTCTTTTTAAGGGTAATTAAGCTTTGGATTTTTTTTCAAGATAAATGAGCTGATTGAGGTACACTTATCCATTGATATTTTCCTAATACAGTCTCCTAAAGCAGTGATAGGTTGGAAGGACCCTATGGAAGCATAAGATGAATTCTGTTTGTTAGAAGTAGTGATTTGAAGAGTAAAAAACATGGTTGGATATAAATATCCACCGGTGGTTAAAAGGTCGGTTAGGGGTCGGCGTGGTCGAGTCCGCAAAGCTCAAGGTTGCTGAACCGAAAAGTCTCGAGTTCGAACCCTCGGGAAGATGAGGCTCGTTAGCTGGGACAGCCACTCTTCTAGGAGAGACAACTCCAAAATCAAACAACTGCTGCCTTGTAGTTTGTTCTTGATTGGACAAAGGCTATGGAAGCAAATCCAAAAAGAAAAGCAGGCTGAAATCGGAGTCAATGGCCTCAATGGCGCATAACCAGTTGACACGTAGCCTTAATTGTGTTTTAGGGGATCCCTTCCAACACTAAAATTAAGAACGAAGAAGAAGAAGGTTAAAAGATTTGGTCCTATTATTAACAGAAATGCGGTGAAATTGTGGACAGCTTAAGAGATTTTTTTTTTCAAGGGAGACTAATGCAGTAAATATATCCCCCCATGATTCGACTTTGACTCTTGAGTGCTTTTAATGATAGAAATATTATATAAGTGGCCCTCCCCTTGCTGTTGATATCTGAATTCAACTGTGTAAGGCCATGGGTGTATGAGCACTTTATCTTGGAAAGGTTAGCAATTCGAGGCGAGAACAAAGAGTATACATAAATTGAAGATACTTTAAGACAGAGGCGTAGCGAAGGGGGGGGGTAACATATGTCCCCGGGCGCCGATCCTAGGGGGCGCCAAAATAGTTAGGAAAATAAATTATTAAAAGCTCATTTTAGCTGCAATTTTGCATTATAAATACAAAAAAATATATGGGGGGGGGCGCCAAATTGAAAGTTTGTCCCCGGGCGCCGGGAAGAATCGCTACGACTATTATACACACTTTATTTGGCGTTCACTTGGTGTGCAATTCTTTTTTCTTCGAGATTCTATTCTATTTTTAAAAGTTTAAGTATAAAAATTGATTTAAAATATTGTCTATATCCCTAGTTGCCATCCACCGTTGTGATATAAGAATATTCGAGAAAGCTTAGGGGAGATCACTCCCGGGTTATTTTAATTTGGTGTCATACAAGTGATGTAGAAAACGATTAAATAAGTTCGTAATTTCAATTTCGAACATTTCAAACGGTTATCTAATTTTAATAGGCTTGTAAGTCTCGTTTTCTCTGACTTAGAAATCTGTCCTGGTCTATAAAGTTTTGAATTGACGGGGTGTTCAATGTATTGTACTTGTTTGGTAAGTTTGATGAATCGCTTAGATTTGGGAGTAACGGCGGAAGGCTGTTGCTGATATGGTTTTTTAGGTATAAAGTATCGAAGTGTTAAAGTGTCATAATTTTTATTCGGCTGTTTTGTACTTGAAGATCTAGTGGAATCTGATAGGTAATAGAGAAATGAGAATGCATGTGATGAAGTATCTTAGATCTGGAGTTCGGGTGTATTGATTTTTGTGTTATTAAAGTATCGAATTATATCGACTGTTAAAGTATAGTAGTAGATCCAGTGAAATCGTTGTTGATTTGGAGTATCGTTTGTAGAGCTTCATAAAGTTAAACTACTTGGTGTCATAGTTCTGGAGCATTGAGTCTAGTTATGGTTAGGTATCTCCAAGAAGTTTGATATGTGTTGTAAATGTAGTAGAGTATATCGAGTAGTCGAGTTTATCTTAAGTTAGATGATTTCAATTCAGTACGGAACACACAAGAAAGGTAGGCGTTCTCTAGTTGAAAAATCTTTAGTTTTTTAGGAATCTATATTACCAATCTTAAAGTATTAATATATTTTATTAAATAGGATGGAATTTATAAACTGTAAACTTTGTGTTTTCAAATAATAATGTTTTTCATATTTTAATGAATGATTCTAGTAATGTCTTAAATAGTTACCCGTGTTTGATGCTTTGAAAGACGTCCCCTTATCTAGGGGATCCAAAATTTTCATTAAATTACATAAGAAACATGTCAATTGTTCCCTACTGTGTCATCAAAATTGAATAGAAATATGTTATAATCAAGCTACCATTTTTAGACTTTCAAACAACCCTACAGTTAAGTATTCAATAAGTAAAATATTTTGTTTTTACGAGAATACATAGCTAATACAAAATATTTGTTATAATTATTACATAAAGAAATGTAGAGCTTTTAATTGTGTTTTTCAAGCATGTCTTAGTTACCCTTGATTAATTTAGCCATTCTTTTGAAAGTTATTTACCTTGAATCAAATTTTAGTATATGGATTTTCAAATGGGAGATAATTCATTGCTTAACTTTACATTCTGGCAACTTAGGTTGACCGATTACATATACTTACAAATACAACTCTTAAGTTATTATTTGCTATTGTAACAATTATATAGAGCAGAAGTTCTAAACGAAATAGTTTGGTAGGTTTTTTTTTAGCATTATCAAGTTGAAAAACAAATACATCTGTAGCTGTCGTAGATTGCAATAATTAATTTAATAGACATAACCGTTCTTAGTCGTAAAATAAACATCTAATTAATTGTCTTTTCATATTTTTCACCCTCTCCTAAAGGATTCACATATAACAATTTTAGACTGGAACCTTTTATTTTTCAAAAACAAACAAAAAATCGTTACATAATCACACAATATAGACATTTTACAATTATAACTTTAATTAATATAACTAAATAGAGTCAAGCTTAAAATCGGTACGTTGTAATTTGGAACTCACCTTGGGAGGAATGCAGACAGCCCAACACTACAAGAACTTTTTTTTTCAGTGGTTTTTTTTTACAGACTGCTTCCCCCCCCCCCCCCGGGAGGGGGGGGGAGCACTTAAAATTTTCTAGGGGGGAGGGGGGGGGGGCTATATATATCGGAAAGTACAAAAGTAAACTCGTGGACTTAGCAACTATTTCAATAAAATGTGATTACGCTTGCAAACAGGAATTGAAGGAATTAGTACGAACCTTTGAGACGAAGGAGGCATGTAAAATTTGATTTCGATGTCTTACTTATAACGTTTATGCAATTGATAATAAATAAATATGTCTCCTTTAATTAATTGGGTTTTTTTTTATTCAGGGGTCGTCCATAAATGACGTCACACTCGTAGGGGGGAGGGAGGGTCCGTAATTTTGTGACGGTGTGTGATGAAGGGGAGGGGGGGGGGGTCAGATGGTGCGACGTCACACTTTTGCATTACAAAAAAGCAATGTTAGAAAACGAATTTTAGACGTTGTTTTGCGTTTTAGAAAACTGTTTTAATACATTGTAATAGGAATTGATTAAAATACTCTATTTTGACAGAGTTCAGACAAGATTTTGGGAAAATATCTATGTTTAAAAAAAAATTCAACTGCAATTTTGAGGGGGGTTGTAGGCTGAGGTGTGACGTCATTTTAGGGGGGGGGGGGGGTCTGGCTTTTTGTGACGACGTGTGAAGGAGGGGAGGGGGGAGGTAAAAAAACGTCTACCGCTACCCCCCCCCCCCCCCCCCCACCCACACCCCCCCCCACCCCCCCCCCCCCCCCCCCGCAACGAAATGGAATTTATATAGAAAATATATACTTTTGACAGTGCCCCCCCCCCCGCCACCAGAAATTGCTGTCCGCCCCCATTTCAAGTGCAGCCCCGGAGAAAGAGAGTCTGGAAGAAAAACTGTTTATGAATGACCCCACATATGTTTTAGTAATTAATTTGTGTGAAAGGGGGGCGTTTTTAATAAGTTTTTGCCTAGGGCGCTAAATAACCTGGCGCCGGCACTGGGCATGTCTTTAATAAATGACATTTTTTTATTCGTATTTTGTGGACAGTTATTCTCCGTGTCTCGGATCACTTATTAATGCTGCCAGAACACACTCGAATTACTGACGACTCCAGCTCTACCACAGATGGGACAAAACAATCACTTAGTTCAGAGAATACTGAGTGTAATTCTCTTTCTCGCAGTGGCAGAATTTCTTTCATGTCTCCCGGGGGAGAGGGGGTGCACTGCCCCCCCCCCCCACCCAAAGCAAGGTCCACCCCCTCCCCGATGAAAAAGAGTAGAAAATATTAACTTTAAACATTGTTCGCCCCCCCCCCCCCCCACTCAAGGAAGTTTCAAGTACACCCCCCCCCCCCCCAATCTTGTTTAAAGTTTTTGAAAGAAACCCTGCCGTAATGAATACACACACAAAAAACAGTAACAAAGAAACATGGTGCTTGAATTGAAACTAACTTTCAATAAACGGAAGATACTGGGAGACTATTGGTCAGCTTTAGCATAGATTATGGTAGATCAAATACGAAAATTCTTACACATAGGCCTACTACATCTCCCTTGGCAAAGTCCCTAGGCATAGATCTAAATCAGAGTTTTTTCCAGGCATCTCATCGGGAGGGAACAGGCCCATCCCATCCCCCCCCCCCCCCCCCCCCCCCCCCACCCCCCCCCCCCCCCCCCCCGTCCCCGTCCCCGACCCCGAAAGAAGGTCTAAACCCCCCCCCCCCCCCCCCCCCCCCCCCCCCCAATGAAACGGAATTTATACAGAAAATATATCAAAACATGATAAATAGATAAAACGTATACTCTTTAAATTTTAAAACTTAATAGCCTACAGTTTTACACAGATTCTTGTCTCGTATTGATATAATTATAGTTTTGTTTCGTAATATTTAGTTCTTGAAAACAGATCACTAATTTATATTAAGAAAACAATATGGCCGAATAACTAAAATAAAAATTGGAACTCTTTTATTATTTTATAAACTTTAAGTCAATCAAACCTATGGCAAAGACTTCACGATTGTTTTTTTTTATTAAATGTACTAGACTAGGAAACTTCAGAATTACTAATATCTAGTGTTTTAATTCTAAGAGATTGATCTAGATCTAAGTCTGGATTTGTTCACAATTCAATAAAAGCCTCCAATTTCTTATTCTTCAATCAAAGCCAAGCCCTAGCCGACTTTCCCCCAAGCCAAACATTGATGATTAGTGATTCATCCATTCATTTCATTTTTAGTCATACTCATTTACTCCCATTTAGATTCTAGATTTTCTAGATCTAAAAGAAGAAATCTAGTGAGTTCCTGGCGTCATTTTAGTAGTAGTTACTAGTAATTCAAAAGTAGTAAGTACTAGAAATGGCTACACAAACTATTTTCAAAATTTTAGTATCTCACAGAACTCTCTGTCTGATACACACACTGTTCACTGTACAATACGCACAACACAGTCTACCGCTCTAGAATATTTAAGAATAGGCCCTATCTAGTCTAGATTTTTGTTTTTAAATTCTAGATCTATTAAAGTTAAAGTAGGCTACGGGTAAAATTCCATTTTAGCGTATTTTATTCGCCGCTTCACGTTCACCTCCGGTTAGGCCATTGAGCATATTTTATTATAGAAACAACTGAAACACACAAAAACATTAAGAAAACACTAGGATTAGATCTAGATTTCTACTTATTTTTTTTATGAAATGAATGTGTGTTTTAATAATTAGAAAAGGAAAAAAGATTATAAATAGGTTCTAAGCCTATGATCGTCAGAGGGAGAAAAATCCATATATGGTCGAGGGTTCACTGTGAGTTCATATTGACATTAATTATCAGCATACGTCATAGCTTGGGCAATAGCTATTTGAAATAGTTCATATAAGTTGATTTATAGTATCTTACGTGCGAGATACTTTTATTTAACAATACAAACTTAACCGTCTTACAATTTTGAGTTTTGCCATGAAAATCTTAAATGACACGAACAAAAGCTAAATCCCTAGCCAGATCTAAAAAGTACACATTCAATATTCCAAATCTCAATTTTTCACAACAGTAAATTATAAAAAACTAAAACAATTCATAAAGAAATCGGTTTAGTGTTTTCCTAACGTTTTTGTGTGTTTTGGCTGCATTTATAATAAAATACGCTCAACTGTAGGTGAACGTGAAGTGGGGAATAAAATACGCTAAAATAGAGTTTTACCAAAGTAAGATCTACAATCTAGTAGATATTGAATCTAGTCTAGATTCTAGATCTAAAAAAAAAAATTAAAATTGTAGGCCTAACTTATTTTCTATATTTAGATGCTAGATCTCTCTCTTTGTTATTAAGTTCAAAGTTGCAGTCTTAAATTGTATTTATAGTCTGGTCTATTTCAGATTGATTGTATGCTTACTGCAAAATTTTAATACATATGAAAAAAATCCCATTTGTTTATGGGGTGGGGGGGAGTTTTATCATTTAGGCCTAAAACTTATAAGTCTCTCCAGTCATAAATGTAGAAGAGAAGCATCTATATTTTTCCAGTTAACCATAATTTATCAAAATAATTCCAAATATTTCTAGATTTCCTGCTCCAATGACCAACTGTTTGTTAAACAACATGGCTCCTTATGACCACTTATTTCTGTGATGACTTAGGGTAAGTAGCATTTTCACAAATAGCCTAAATAAAGCTTAAAAATAAAATATACATATGCTTTTTTGTAACATTCACAACATATTCTTTCTTTTTCAGCATTGCTGAGCATGTAGAAGAAATGCTTCTGGGCCAGATTTAATACAGTATAAAAGCGTATAAACTGTAGCATGTAGTAGGCCATTACACTTGCCTGAACTATTCAGAGTGAAATATTGTCTAGCACAAAAATGCCTAAAATGACAATGTCTAAGGCATCAAAAGCTAATGCTAAACAATTTCCAGTCAAAGTCTTCACAATGGATGCTGAATTAGAATTTAAGATTGAGGTGGATTTTTTTTTTTATTGTCATGTTACTTTTAGTAACACTTTTATTTGTTTAGTAGGCCTACTCTAATCTTGGTACAATGTAGGGATGATAATATATTTGTGAAACTGTTCCCCTACAAGTAATGTAAAAAGCTTGATAATTATTTCATTGTTGAATTATATAAGATATCCTATTTAATGGGACACCAAACACAAATTTATAAACCTTTTATTAGAGTATATTTTAGTAACAGTGTATGTTTATGGACGATAAAACAGGTAAGTGTATAACTCATTAACTGTATTCTTTCTTTTTTATTCTTTAGCCCAAGACAACAGGAAAAGAGCTGTTTGATCTGGTTGGACGCACGATTGGTTTAAGAGAGACCTGGTACTTTGGATTGCAATATGTTGATTCAAAGGGTTATGTTGCTTGGCTCAAATTAGATAAAAAGGTTTAAGTTTAAAATTTCTAAACATTAGTTCGGATTAAATCAATGCATTTTTAAATCTCATAGTGGTTGGTTGTATCTGTTGCTGTAGTGCAGACAAAATCAATCATAATATAATGCCATTATATAATTATCCAAAATACTAGTCATACAACAATGTTGAGTTTGTAAGATTGAATCTTTGGTATTTCTCAATCGATAGGTTTTATTTGAGGATATTTTTGTTCGTGTTACTAACTTATATTATCAGCAGGAAAATATTTTATGTGATACTGTATAGTCCTACCATTGCTTTTATAAATAACAATTTTTTAAAATGAATCATTTCTTCATGTTCTTATTAAACAAACATGTGTCATTTTTCCCAAGGTGTTGGACCAAGGTGTATCAAAAGAATCCCAGATTCAGTTTACCTTCTTGGCCAAGTTTTATCCTGAAGATGTGCTGGAGGAGTTGATACAAGAGATTACCCAGCATCTTTTCTTTTTACAAGTAAATATAGTAGCCCTAGGCCAAATGTTTTCTGTTTAAAAGTAACTATAGTAGCCTTAGACAAAATGTTTTCTGTTTAAAAGTAACTGTAGTAGCCCTAGACCAAATGTTTTCTGTTTAAAAGTAACTGTAGTAGCCCTAGAACAAATGTTTTCTGTTTACAAGTAACTATAGTAGCCCTAGACCAACAAGTAACTAGCCCTAGATCAAATGTTTTTCTTTTACCCTTTTCCATGTTAGATATTGACATATCTTAATGAGAGTTATATTTTTACAATTAAATATACTATTGCTATTTAAATTATATCTTATCTGATATATTCAATTTTTGCAAGAAAATGTTTCATTGTTAGACCTTTGATACATCATAAATTGTATTTATATTTCTGAATTATACTTTGGTGATGCTAATTACCATAATTAAAACCATAATGTTTGCATATTTTTAAAATTATTTAAATCTAATTACTACTTGAACTTAGTTAAAAGTGATGAAATTTAATATTCTGGGATGCACACAGTTTCAATTACATAGCAGTTGCATTAAGTTAATGACATTAGCTGTGAGCTGGGTGGTGAATTAAATTATAAAGCCAATAAAAAAATCAAATCACTAAGCCTAATTATAAATTATATTTGTAGGTAAAACAGTCAATCCTTAACATGGACATCTACTGCCCACCTGAAGCTTCTGTTTTACTCGCTGCCTTTGCTGTGCAAGCCAAATACGGGGACTACGACCAGACTACCTACCAGCCTGGCATGCTGGCATCTGATGACCTGTTACCTCAGAGGGTCTTAGACCAGTACCAGGTGAATGAGTAAAAAACTGTTTTTTTATGTGACTTGTATTATGGTGTTATGATAAATTATGGACCTTGTAAAAAAAAAAAAATTGATGTTTTTAATATTTTTTGTCTTTGTTGTGTTCACTTATCTAAGGCACTCTAGCCTTGTGTTTAACCTTCCTGTTAACCTATGACCTTTACATATTAGATTTCTTAAAAAAGTATGACACCTGTATCCCTTAATATTTCTCTTAATAATGGCACAGACCTCTTACTCTAATATAATAAACAAACTCCATTAGACACCAGCCTTTCTACTGACAACTACCCTAGCCATGTCCACCAGTTCTCTGCTTAATACAAATATGCATGCACTTTTTACCTAACATGTAAACTTTTGAGTAAACTTTATTCACAAGCCACTTAAAGGTTTTTAAAGTTTTGCTAATATATGGACATTAAACATTCTATGTCTTTTTATTATAACCTTTGTCAGAATGTTTAAAATGTATGCTGTTTATCATGTTTTTTTGCTAGAATCATAATTTTTATGTTTATTTTTGTTTTTAACTAATTATTATTTTAAAATGACAATAAATTGGCTCTAGTTGTATTATGATAAGCCATTAATGATAAGCTGAGTTATCAGTGTTGGAATATTTATTTTCTTAGGAGGAAAATGTTTGGCTTAAAGATTTTGGTACATGCTTTATCCATATTTCATTTTAATTTATATATAGAATCCTTCTGAATCATCTTCATTCATGAATATTATTTTATTATTGTCAGATGACTCCAGCAATGTGGGAAGAAAAAATTCAGTTTTGGTATGCCAAGCGCAGAGGTATGACAAGGTTAGTATAGCATTTCTTTTTAAAAACCTGTTACTTTGTTCAGGGTATTCAATGATTTTAAAGTTTAAGATATTATGTTGAAGGACAAACTAATGTAAGAGGAACAAATTATCCTGCTTTCTTTGTACACATTGTAATGCTTCTGAATAGTACATTCTCATGCATGCCTTTTTATTTCATTAACCATAAAACACGTTAAAATTGTTATTCCTAGTGATGAAGCAGAAATGGAGTATCTAAAAATAGCACAAGACCTGGAAATGTATGGTGTAAACTACTTTCAAATTAAAGTGAGTGAGAGATTACTTATTTTAGTCTTTGGTGTGAAAAAGGGGAGACAAGTATTTTTTTATGTTTTTACCCTTTTAAAATTTTTACCTTTTACAATCTTAGTACAAGCTTGTTGTGTTTTTAAAAAATACATATTTAATAAGTTAGGTATACTTTATTTTCACTGTAGCTTGAAAGCTAATTGGCATACAATAATATTTTTTTTAAAGAACAAAAAGAATACAGATTTGTGGATAGGAGTTGATGCAAGAGGCATTGGAGTGTATGATCGAGATAACCGGCTATCTCCTAAAGTAGCTTTCCCTTGGAGTGAGATAAAAAATATCTCTTTCAAAGATAAAAAGGTAATTAAAATTTCAATATTGATTATTGATAAGTCCAAAATAATGTCCAATTCATGCAATGCTAATGTCATATTATCCCACATCACTCCTGTTGTTAATGTAATTATTTGGTTTATTCATGTTTACCATTTTATTTTATTTTAGTTCTCCATTAAGAATGTAAATAAAAAAGAGCCAGATTTTATTTTTTATGCCCCTAAACCCAGGATAAATGAGTTGGTAAGTAAGAGTTTTCTTTAAAGGTTGATTTTTATAGGATTAGCGTTTATGAAATAAATTGTTTGTATTACCTTTAGAATACTATATATATTTTTCACACTGTCATAGATTCTCGAGCTTTGTGTAGGAAACCATGAGCTTTTTATGAGAAGGCGGAAGCCAGACTCTATGGAAATTCAACAAATGAAGGCGCAGGCTGCTGAAGAGAAAGCTAGGAAACAGGTTTGTAAAAGTTTTGCTGTGGTTAGTGTTTACGATGCTCAGTTGTGTTATAAACAAGGTATTATCCTTACTTAGGTAGTTATTATAAAGGATGATGCCGTCTAGCGGTAGAGCCCTGCTTAGCTGAAAGTCTTGAGTTTGAATCCGGGTTCAAGAACTCTCCTGAGTCCACTCAGCTCTAATGGGTTATCCAACTCATGTTAGGAAAAGCAAAGGTGGCTGGGCATAGTGCTAACCTCACTATCACTTCATAAAACAAGGTTACAGTAACAGGTGAAATCTAATCAACTTGCGGCCCCATGGACTGTAAGGTTTGAAAAGGGAACTTTACTTTTAGTTAGCTATTTTATCAATATGCTACTGATATTTCTCCTTCTCCTCTCTGCTCATGTTTCAATAACCAAGCTGTTCAGTAACCCAATAAACAAGTGAACTAATTAAATGTATTCCGATTATCTTTAAATTAAATGCCGAGCTGACATTAATAGTCAAGAATATCAAATCAATCTTCCTAGTTATAATGTTCTTTGTGAATGTACTTGTTATAATGAGGAATAATGTGTTATTCTAATACGTGAAATGTCATTATAACACAGTGTTGTAATGACAAGACATGTAGGCCTATGTCAAATACGACCTAAAACATAATTTGCTTGAACATCTTATAGTTGGCTTCACTTCTATTTTTTTTAATGGATAGGTCCAGATGAACTAAGGTTTATGTTTTTTTTGTTCCAGATGGATAGGTCCAGATGAGTTAGAAGTTTCTGTTTTTATTTATTTTAAATATGTCCAGATTAACTTGAAGTTTATATATTTATTGTTTTATTTTAGATGGACAGGTCTAGATTAGCTAGAGAAAAACAGCTGAGAGAGGAGGCCCAGAGAGAGAAAGAAGAATTGGAGAGAAGAGTTTATGCACTACAGGAAGAGAGTAGACAAACGCAAGAAGCTTTAGTAAGTCACAAAAATACTGTTCAGTTCATTTTTATACATTTTTTTTATTGTGTGTGTAAATGCTGTTAGTAATTAGTTGAAGTATTCCTATTTTTTTTTTACCATATTGTAACTCTGGAGACATTTATTATTTAAATTATTCACTGAGTAAATCAACATTATCAAAACTGGTACTTTATTGGTTTGCTTCAAGAAGTTATTTTAATTTATATATATATATATATATATATATATATATATATATATATATATATATATATATATATATATATATATATATATATATATATATATATATATATATATATATATATATATATATATATATATATATATATATATATATATATATATATATATATATATATATATATATATATATATATATATATATAATCTTATCAGCTTTTAGTAAATCTGAATTAATTTTGTTTTGTGATTCTACCAAAATATTTTCTGTATTTTAGATGAGATCTGAAGAGACAGCTGAACTTCTCCATGAGAAGATGACAATATTAGATGAAGAGGCTCGGCTGCTGACACAAAAAGCAGCAGAAGCTGAAGCAGAAATGCAACGAATAAAACTTACTGCAATAAAGGTAAAACCACATTCCTAGAATAAAGTATTTTACTTTTACTTTTGATGATAGCAAAAGAAACACATTAATTATTCTTTAATAGTAAAATGATAGGCCGATGCTAGCCGGAAAAAAATACGCATGCGCAATAGAGAGAAACTACGACTTGCCATCGCGGCGATATTTTCGATGGTACTGCGCATGCATGTGTTTACCACTGCAGAACCCTAACACCAACCCTAATCCTATCCCTAACCCTATCCCTAATCCTATCCCTAACCTATCCCTAACCCTAATTCTGGCCCTAATCCTAGCCGTAGGTCACTGCACATGCGCAGAGCTATTTTTTGCCAACTAGGCTAAGTGGAGACGTTGGGAAGAAAAATCTTCTTCCGAGTAGTCACTTCGAAAATGATATTCTGCAGATTGACATGTCATTGATGTTCAAATTTTACTAAACTTTTTTACCCTCACAGACAGAAGAAGAGAGAATGTACTTAGAACAGAGGGCTCGAGATGCTGAGATCATAGCCACTGCTGTTATAGAGGATTCAGAGAGAAGGTAAAATAAGATTTTTCATTTAATTTTTACATACATACCATATGATCTAGGCTCAATTTTGATTGTAAATAATTAGATCATTTCTTGGTTACCTTAAAGATCAAACCTAAATATCTGTGTGTGAGGTTCATTAATGTAAACCCACACACCATTTTTGGTTTGTGTTAAAATGTGTTGAACTAAAACAGTGTGTGGTCTTGAATGATTTTCTCTGTCGCATTGCAAATTTAATAACAAACTTTTTTTAAACAGAGCTACAGAGGCCGAGCAGTTAAGAGAGGAATTAAAGAGGGCTCAGCTGGCAGAGAAGGCAGCAAAGAGGAGGCTGGTGGAGTTCACTCAGGGAGAATATAATGTACGTTAGAATTTTTATGGGCATCTTGCCGATTATCTCATCAGTTGCTTGTGGATTTGTAAAAAAGTGGAGAGCCCATTACTTTATCGTGTAGTGGTTGTTTTTTTGTATTTAAAACTTTATTTAAGTGCAGGTCTTATTAATTTTTTTTAAAAAAGTTTTTTCAGTTAAAAGTATTTTATACTCATCAAACTTAAAAAATAATTTAAATGGTTCAATATAATTGATCAGCCAGAAAATTTACTTTGTTGGTTTATCATTGTTAACCTCTGTTGTAAAAGAAAAAGTTTACTTTTCAATTGTCCTAATGACAGTAGGTAGAATATAAGTTTCTATATCCACAACTGGGGATTATGCAGCCATCTTCAATATAATTCCACATTTTGTCCCCAAATGTTGAGAACCCATTAGAGCTGTGTCAGCTCACAGTGAATTAAGCTGAGACTGCATCATGGCCCCAATATTCACAATCATTCTTTGAAATGGGGATCACATAACTTGTGTGATAATTTTAGTGACACTTCTGCTGCGGCATTTAAATATCTAGACTATCTTCTGCCAGTGGTGACAAAGTTATCATGCATTTCAAGTCTAAATACAAAGTTACAAATTGTATAGCTGCAGCTGTTTGAATATTTTGAAAAATCTTGTTCAGTTTATGAAAATAATTCCTTTGATATAAGATGTTGTTTCTTCTCCACCATTTTTAACTTACGATCATCCTTCCATGTTTTTCTGTGCTTTACTATTTTTTCCATTTCTTTACCACCCTTTCCAACAATTTTCATGTCATTTTCGATTTCTCTGCTCCAGGTGTTTTCAAATCTCTGTTTTTCTTGTTCCTTGTGGATTCCATGAGATGCCTTGTCTTGTAATACTTTTTGTCAGTTTCTTCAATGTATGGCCAACTTGTCTCATGAAATAGGATTAAATCAATGTAAATAAGCAATGTTCATGTTCATGTTTCCTGTCTTCAACAGCATTTCATGTTCCCCCCTTTGGCGTCTGAGCTGACCTCCTCATTACAGTTTACAAACACAGGATGTTTTCTGGAAGGAGAACTCTATCATGGCAACATTGATCAGCTTAACCTGGAGATGGAGAAAGAAAGGTGAGTCTTCAGCATAATTAATGCAGGTTTAGGTGTCTGCTTTAGCCAGGTATCATAGGGTATGAGTGAAGGCAGTTTGAGTCAACACTATCAGGATGTGAAAGTTAAGCCTTCAGCATAATTAATGCAGGTTTAGGTATCATAGGGTATGAGTCAAGGCACTTTCACAGTCAAAACTATCAGGATGTGAAAGCTGGCCCTTCAGCATAATTAAACTGTCTCAAAATATTTTAGAATAGTCACTGTAATTTTAGGTGTCTGCTTTAGTCAGGTATCATAGGGTATGAATGACGGCAGTTTGACAGTTAACACTATTAGGATGTTAAAGTAAAAATCTATAATGCACAGTTCTCTTGGTTGCAAACTCCACAAGAGTCCCAAGTTTGGACCAAGGACAGTTAGGTTTTCTAGCTTCAAAATCAAACAACTGACTTGTTCAGATTGCAGATTGTTCTTGGGTGAACAAAGGCTATGGAAGCACTTTCAGAAAGAAGCAGGCTGAAATCTGTCAACATACAGCTCTTAACATGTTTATACTTAATACTTATTTGTGTAGGAGGAAATCTCCAGTATTACAATTAAGAACAAAGAAGAAGAAGAAAGTAAAATGTATTAGCTTTAAAGCATTTTGGTATCTGCTCATGTCTCCTTGTAGATGTTGAATTACTTTCACCTTTTTTTTGTTACTACAAGCTAAGTAAAATCAAGTGTAAGCCTCTACTTTAAAATTTAATTCAACTAGTTTTTGGCTTAGGCTTTCCATTCAATTATCCATACAGAATATCATATTTGTGAAGCTTATAGGAAAAAAAAGTACTTAAAATATGCACTTGATAAATGTGCTAAATTTTCAAAATTGTTGTTGCTATTTAGGCAAGAATACATCACAAAAAGTAAAACTTTGCAAGATCAGCTGAAAGATCTTAAAACTGAGATAGAGGTTTTGAAAGTGGGTGAGCGAGCCAGCACATTGGATCGGCTCCATGATGAGAGTATACAGAGGGGAGATTCAAAGTACTCAACCCTTAGGAAGGTATGCTGGATTTCATAGATAGAAATCAGTTTTTAAAACTGCACAATAAAGATGAGATATTAAGTGTATATTTCTACATAACTTATTTCTTTAATTATTTTGGCATTTACCCATGTTAGAATTATTTTTATTGCGTTACTAATTCTAAAAAATTCATTTTTTAATTTATTTTGTTTCATTATTTTCCAGGTGACAGCCAACTCTGCCAAAGCCCGAGTTGCATTTTTTGAAGAGTTGTAGCAAAGGCTTGAAGCAGGACCTCTCACTGTTAATAATCAATTTCTAACTTTCGTGGGACATACAGTGATGATAAGAATATGTTGAAAAGCACACAAAATCTCCCCTCGTTTTCCCTGTTATGATAATAAAACATATACATCAACACACTTATGTAAAACAGATTAAAGAAAATCTGTAGTTTATGTACTTAAATTGTTAACTATATAAACTATTCAAAATAGCACATTTTTTTCTGATATTTTTTCTCCTTCTTTAGTTCCACTATTTCAACAATTTTTTTGCTAGCAGCATCCAGACAGTCCTTAGGTCAACAATTCTTGTCCACTGTTATGTCCACTTACCAGTGCAATTTAATAATTTTATACTGTTATTGTGTTTTTGTGTAAATATTTCATTGTTTCATCAACTCCTGTCGAATTTGAATTTCATTGCAGAATATGTTGATGCAACCCAGTGCATGAAAACGTAACCAATGAGTGTAGATAGTTTGTTTTATCAAATAACCTTTTTGATTTCTAATCATAGCTAGTAATTAATTTGAGCTATACCAAATGCATTTCTTTATTTGATGGTGATGTGTTTAGTGATCCAAAGTTGTGACTTACCTTGCATATTTTGTGACATTTTACCAACCCCGTACTTGTGTGGAAGTGGGATAAAGACTATTGTGTGGAATTAGGATAAAGACTAGACTTTATAAAAATCATAACGAGATTTGGGAACCAGCAATTCTTAAATGGTTGTAATAAAAATTACTTTATTCTGCGCAATTGATTCATATCAATTAAAGACATACTGTTTCAAAATTTTCACTTTTTTCATTAAATACAAATCAAGTAAAGTGTTGTGATACCTATAATTTTGGAAATTTGACCTTTGCATAATAATGTGACAAAATATTAGATAGAAAAATAAGTAACGTGAAATTTAATTGCAGGTTTTAAAATGTACTTTTTGAAGCTTTGTTTTATTTATGTCAAGTTTGTTAGGGATATGAAAAATGATACACTTGCAATTTTGTGTTATTAAAATGTATTTGAAGTTTTATTTTAAATTGTTTTTCAAACCCTGTAGGAGAATAGTGTGTTATCTTATGAAATCCACTAGCATAATCCCCCCCCCCCCCCCCCACCAACCACCTCACACCATACACATAGACTTCATAACTTTAGGTAATTTAGAAAGTCTTTAAAATACATTAAAATTATAAGATACTTTGTTAAATATAAAACAATGTGTTAGAAATTTATATAACAATTTTTGTGCTGTTTTCCCATGAACTGCTGTCAAATGTCTTTTTCAGCCAGAAAGTTATATGTAAAAAATTATATGTACAGATTATCTTTAACATCAATTTTAAGACAATTGTTGACTTTTTATAAGTCATTTTATCATCTTGAATTGCTGTGAGTTTGTCTCAGTGCCTTCAAACACACTTATCACTGGTGCTATATATTGGTAACATGTTCCACTTGGCTAACAAGTACAAGTGCATTCATATTCTAATCAGATATATCTGTACTGCTTGTTTTCAAACTTTCGAAGCCAGGGACCAAATTTTTTCTGTAAACACCTTTAAAATAGTTAGCTAAAAAAGACTATCTAAATTATTATTTTTGCCTTGGAGTAAACATATATTTTGAAAATATTTATATAAATAAATATATTAATACAGATGGTTTACTACAAAAAGGTACATTGAGTACAGTTTTGATAATTTATCTCCCTTTAAAGATGTTAGTGCACATTGTGTGTTGTTTAGATTGATAGTGAATTATAATTTACAATAAGCACTCTATCAAAATCTTATAATTTGTTCCAAGATGGGATGTAGCATACATGTTTAGGAATATTGTGCAATCTTTATTTTTAACAATTATTTTAAATTAAAACCCATATTGGTCTTTCTATCAAGCCTTCTAAAGATTTCTTACAAGGCTTGCTATTAATTTTGTATTTGAATAAATAAAAAGTAGTACCAAAGTCTCCACAATAATTCCTTTGGTTGTCTTAAAGAAATTGTAATTTCATTTTGTTGTTGTAGACAGCATCAGACTTGGCAATGAGTCAGTGAGTTATTACACCTTGGTTTATTCAAATCAAAAGATCAAAACCCTCTCTCAGCATTATAATTCTATGAACTGAAATGTTTTATACAATATGTTTATAATTATTCTAATGTCAACTTTTGTTTTATAGAATATTTTTTTTTACAACTGGTATGAAATAAAATAGTTAATTGTAACAAGTTTGTTTTTGCTGTTTTAAACCTTCATTTTTATCTTGTTTGTGTTCCTGTTTGTCATGTACCATTGGCATAGGATAACAAACAACAAACTGAGGTCATCTTGTATACATTATTTTTCAAAAAACACTTGTATAGAGAGTCTAATTAGGGAAAACAGGATGTTCTGCATATAAATAAGAAGCATTTTATATAAGGACATCTTTAGTCACACTGTACTGACTACTGTAAACATCTGTTAAATGTAATTGAGTTTCGAGGCTTATGTCTAATAATTCTAATAAGTTATAAATAATTTAGTGTTAGCATAATTTGTAGAGTTCCTTTCTCATTGTTGTAAAGTAACTACTAATATTATTATTATGTAGGCCTAAAGTAGAGGTAGACCTTGTAAAGAAGGCAGTTTTAAGGTAATGAAACAAAAAAAGATGAAGCTTGAAAATAAAGTACTAATTCACAATATATTATGTGGTCTTATTTTTAAATACGTTTTAAAATTACATCTATAATAGAAAGTGAAGTAACACAAATAAATTAAAACGGTCACAAAGTATGATTTCTAAAAGGGCGAAAAATAAATATGCAGGAAAACGAAACCACAGCTGTATAGAAATTACCGGTGTCTATTCCTGGAAGTAAATATTATCAAGTTTGGGCGTTATGTGGTTGGAAAACTCCGGTGTCATGTGATGTAAAAAATGGGGAACGCAGGACAAATTTTTCGTTTGGGTCTTTCATTATTTTTTGAATATAATACACCTCGAATAGTACACATCAGAAGCAAAAAAGTCGGGATCATCAATAGATTATTGCAACTGACAATTATTGCATACGTGATAGGGTGAGTTCTTAAAAATCATAAGATAAAAGCCGATGAAGGATGTGGTGACAGTCACCGTGGCCGTGACAGTTGCCACAGTTGCTGAGGATTGTGTTGTTTACTCAGTTTACTGTACTGTAGTCACAGTGTAGTGTTCGTGTAATTTTAATAATTAAGTGTAAAGTTGTTAATACAAAACTATGACTAGAAGAGTTGAGAGACTCACTAGTGATTAGACACACACTTCAGCTTCAACACAGAATGAGAATCTTATTCTTAGTCTACCTACTCCTAAAAATCAAAAACTCTAAATCTGACCATTATTCAGACACATGGAGCAGATAAAGTAGTAGATCTAGATCAAGTAGATCTAGATTATCTAGTAGAGTGTAGAGTTCATCTGCTTCAGAGAACTGGCATATGATGGAATTATCGTAGTGTGGTCAGCACTATGCCCAACCACCTTTGTTTCCCTAAAAATCTGACTGTACTAGTAAATTATCATCATGTGTTTTCAGTTTTGACCTGACTCAGTACTGACTGGCTCATCAGTGGCTGGTAGGTTGTAAACTGGATAAGTGCCATTAAATCATATTTTATTATGACTTCTTTAGCAGTTTTAAATTATTTTTTTATTCACAGGTATGCTATTGTTTATAAGAAAGGTTACCAAGAATTTGATGATGTTCAAAGTGCTGTTACCACAAAGGTTAAGGGAATCGTCTTCTCCAATTACTCACACCTTCCAGATATTGGGATGCGCACCTGGGATGTCGCTGACTATGTCATACCACCACAGGTATCATAACATTAAGCAGATACTCTAACCTTGCGCTAGGGCAGCACATTGTCAAACTTATCCTACTACCTATTATTTTCCTCTTTTTAGTCTGAATGGACTCAGTGTTGACAGTAGTAATGAAAAGAGATCCTGTTATATAATATTAGCCCTATCATTTGTATAGTAATGTTTAGTCATTTAAACTTATAGTTATATGCCTATTGTTTAAACAAGGTATAATGTACCTTGTTCATTTTTTTTTTCTGTTGGCCAGCATATTGTTTTAAATAAGCCAGTTCGCAAGTCTTAGAATCTACTGTTAATTCTTAAGTACTGTAATGCTTAGTTAATTTGATTTGATAAGATGTTACAGTAGTATAGGAGGTGAGAATGTAATGGAATCTAAAAATCTCTGATATAGATCTATATGTTATATTTAAGTTATCTTGGCCTTTGGAGAAAATGTTCACACCCATTTTCAAGATACTATTTCATCAACAATTTGTCCGTCATGAAATGTTTGTTCTCTCTTTTAGGAAAACAGTGCATTTTTTGTGATGACTAATGTTGTTCCAACTTTAAATCAAACTCAGTCGTATTGTTCAGAGGTAAATTCTACACGGATTATTATTTGAACTGTCTAATCATCATTATGAAACTTTAATAACACAAAACTAACATTACAAAAAGCATAACATTTTATAGAAAGCCTAAGTTTTTAAAAATTCATTCCTCTTATCTTGATTTCACGTTTGTCTGCTTGACGCAGGACCCCACCATCCAAGATGTTCAGTGTAAAACTGATTCTGATTGTGAACGTATAAAAGGTTATATAATGCCTGGTGGAAATGGTAAGCAAATTGTATGGCAATTAAAAAATTATTTAATTTTCACTTGTATCATAATTTTTAAAAGTTGGGTTAATTAAGTAGTGTTTTATTGTGTTAATTATAGGGATATGGCATCCTTCATGAATGGCAACTTTATTTTAGGCAAACTATGAGCAACCCCTATAACATACTGCACAAAATTACATAGGACAAGATCTTGTATATTTTAAGTATACATTAATTTGTATTATTACGCCAATGATTAAAACCTTACGAAGTGACTACTCAGAAAAAGATTTTTTTTTGCAGAAGATACGAAACTCAATAGTTCTGCGCATGCGCAGTGACCTTAATAGCTGCTCCAGGGTTAGGGCACTGCAGTTTGTTTGTAAACACACATGTGCAGTACCATCAAAACATCACAGCGAAAGAAGGCGGTAGTTTCTCTCCAATGCGCATGCATATCTTTTTCCGGCTAGAATCTGCCAAAACATTATTACAAACATCTATTTTTATTCTTCCTTCTCCAGGTCCAATCACAGGGAAGTGTGTCAATTCTACTGGACATAATAAAACTTGTGAAATATTTGGTTGGTGTCCTGTAGAAAATCCTGCTCTGTAAGTAGGCATATTTTTTAAAAATTGCTTCTGCCTTATATTTGTCTGCTTTATATCAAGCAAATATTTAAGCAAAGTCATTATTTATTTACTAAATGTATTAATATTTTTCTATTTCAAAAATCAAGGTATAAAAATTTGACAGAGCCTATTTTGGCAGGATCTCAAAATTTTACAGTTTTTATCAAAAATAATATTGAATTTCCAAAGTTCAAAGTTATGAGGTAAGTAATTTTATTTCCATACTTTTGTATGTTCCTTGAATTTGTTGCTCTTGTAGAAGAGTACAGTAATTTTAAAAAGATATGAGAAAGGATGGAGGAAGATGTAAAAGGTGTAAATTAGACGGAAGAAACTTTGCATAAATGTCTTTGCCTTGCAATACGTAATTATATGCCCGTAGCATGTTGATTATATATGGAGACTCATTACCATTATAAATCCTTTTAATTAAAGACAGAAAATCGATCTAATTCAATTTAGCCCTTTCTTGATTTATAAAGTCTAAAGTCTTTGAAAAAATTTTAATGGTATAAAGCAGTTTCCCTTAAAAATAAAGCCTACTGCATTATCTTAATTTCATTGGGATTAACTTGAGGTAAACAACATTTATTTATAAGTCTATATTGAATTTGTATTATATAAAACTATCTTTTCCAACCCGATGGTTCATGTGACATGATATTTTGCTAGCGTCTGGTTATGAGGGGATAGTGTGGTCAGCATAAAATTTCACTGGATCAAATCAGGTACTGGTCTGAGCTGGGTGATTTTATGGAGGTAAAATGGACTCTAGCATCAGAACCAAACTTGAGACTTTTCATTTAGTGCACTGAACCATGCTGTTCCATTTTGTTTAAGTAAAATTCTTTTAAAATATATGAAGTTAAAAAATTTGACTAATATTAATATATTAAGTAGCCTGCAGATTTCTTTTAAACACTACTTGGCAATGAAATGGCTTTAAAGTGTAAAAGTCAACAACCTGAATATAGGCCAAGCTTTTGTTTGATAAAAAAAGTAAAAAGTTTCCCTTTCAAACCTGACGGTCTATGGAGCAAGTGAAGTAGAGTTCACTTGTTTCTGTGACCTCGGCATATTAGTTTGATAAAGCGATAGCTAAACTTCACTGGTTGTGTTTTGGTTCAATTTTTTAGTCATTTTATTGTGCACTGTATACAATTCACATATTTAACTTGCTTGTGATATTTTTCAAGTTTCTTAAAGCTACAAATTAACATTTTCTGTCAAAACTTGTGGATTGTCTACAGCATGACATCTCTTGTAAAATTAAAAAAAAAAGGAAATACATACTCTATTCACTATTCCAGTATATTATGTCTTTGCATCTTGTTTTTTTACTGTACTTTCAATTATAGACGCAACTTGCCTGAACTCGCCACCAATGAAAGCAAAGAATTTTTAAATCGTTGCAATTTCAATCCTGATGACTCTAAGGACAGGCTGTGCCCTATTTTTCTTTTGGACACTATTTTGAAGGGTGCGGGATATACATATAAAGATGTAGCCCAAGAGGTATCTTCCTTCCCATCATCCACCAACTGTGTTTTCTATTGTCCTGCTCCGTTACTCCAGAGTTGATGTAATCAGAGTTGATGTGCGCCAAAGCTTAAGCAAATCAAAAATAAATTTTTGAAAAATGTTCTCACACTGCATCAAGAGGGTATTAATTTTTTTGAACATTGAACAAGTCCAAATAACACAAGTTGTGGAACTAAACCCATTTATGCATTTCAGACGCAATGTTCTGGACTTTTACACCAGCGATGCCGATTTAGGAAATTGTCGTTGGAACCGCAGTGATTCCAAAGGAAAATATTGTCCCATTTTTGTATTAGATGATATTGCAAATGATGCAGGGGTTAAATATGATGACCTGACAATTCAGGTATGAATTCTGTTTAATGTCTGTAGTAGCTTGCATGCAAAAACAACTTGTCAGTACACTCTGAATACATCAACTCTGTTGGCTTATACTTCCCTGAGTTCTTTTGCTTTACTTTCTGTTTACATTTTGGCTGGGCTGCAGAATTTTGGAGTTAGGTGTTAGGCAATATTTGATTTGCATTTGATGGTTATCAAATTTCGTATCCCATTTATGATGTCACTGTTTTTGTGACACCCCCCCCCCCCCCTACCACATATTGTCAAGCTTTACCATTAAATGTCAGACCCCCTCATCCCTCTTAAAAACATCATAATTCCTAAAATAACCATTTCTAATGTAAATTAACTTGCTTTTGATGCTTTTATTTTATAATGAGATTCAATATTTGAAACTCTTGGAGTTGTGAATGGTCGAAGGGGCCAGAAAATTTGAAATAACAATTTAGCTTAGATATATAAAAGTTGTAATACGTTTTTTTTTTTAAGTTTAATTATTCTGTTTTGATCTAAATTCTGAGACTGCCTCACATTTAATCAGTGGTTTTTGGGAAGTTCTATAGTGTCTGCAGTCCAGCATCTCAGTCCTTTCTACAATTTAAAAACAATCATTCACCATCTTGTTCATTTGTCTCTAATATTTTATCACACATAAGTATCACGAAATTGATTGTAATTAAATATGATTGTTTTATTTTTCCATGTATAGGGTGGTGTGATGCAAGTTATTATTGACTGGACATGTGACCTAGACTACAGCATTGACAAGTGTTTACCACAGTACACATTCAGGAGGCTTGACAGGGGAGACTACAGTATCGCTAAAGGTTTTAACTTCAGGTGAGCTCTTCTAATTCAAAAGTTTAACCTCTGTCTTTGACATTTTTTTTTATACTATCTCTTGAATATTACGTTAGTGTTAACTCTTTATTTAGAAAATACAACTGTTCAACATGTCACTAAATTCATCAAACAATCTGTGTCTACTTTATTTACAGTTTTTTAATGGCTAATTTTTATCTGCCCAAATTAGTTTAACTTTTAATAACTAAAATATATACTTCCCCTTACAAAAATGTAAAAGTCAATTAGTAGCATCATTTATATCCTTACACTTAGATCTAGATGAAAAGAAGAGAAAAGACTCAATTAGTTTTGTGTAAAAGTAATATCAAGGTAGTGAAAAGATTACATTTTATTTTATATAATGTTTCTCACAGATACGCTGACAAGTATGCCTTTAAAGAAAACGACACCATCATCCAGTACAGGAACCTGTATAAAGCCACTGGAATTATTTTTGTTGTGACCGTACAGGGCAAGGCGGGAAAGTTTAGTGTTGTTCCTCTCATTTTAAATCTTGGCAGTGGTATGGCGCTACTTGTAGTGGTAAGAGCAATGTTAAACCTAAAATCATGTGTGTTTAAATAGAACAAGAATTTAAACTTTTATAATTATAATATTTTAAATGCATTAAAAATAAGAAAATAAACATGAATTTTCTTTAGACATAGGCCTCATAGTAAAAATAAAAAGATTTGGTGGCAATATATACTGAAAAGATTTC
Organism: Physella acuta; assembly: GCF_028476545.2. NCBI lineage: Eukaryota > Metazoa > Mollusca > Gastropoda > Physidae > Physella > Physella acuta. The sequence continues at coordinate 229,455 of NW_026732845.1, read as the reverse complement.
TTTAGTGAAATTTGAACGGATTCGCTGCAATAGAAGTGGGGAAGAATTCATTACAAGATTCAAACAAAAACCACCCCATTGATAGAATTGTGACATAAGTAAAGCTTATGAACAGGGGGAACACTTTTTCTCAATTCTATCATGTTATGTCTTTGTTAGAGAGGAAATGTTTTGAAGTAATAATCTAGTTATAATCTCATCAGTTGTAACACTGAATATATTTCACTGCACTTTATTTCCCACAGTCTACAATCATCTGTGACTTCATTGTGCTGTATGTCCTCAAAGCGCGCAAGTTTTACAGAGAGAAAAAATATTTAGATGTACAAGGGCAGGATGCATTCCAGGTGTGTAGTTTAATCATCACTGCTAATGAGTGGGTTCAGTTTTTGTAGTGCAGCTTACTTATGTCCATGATTTTTTGTGTTTTTAGTTTAGCTTCTATTATTATATATTATTTAATACTAACAACTTCAGTTGATAATTCGAAAATAGGTTTGAAAGATAGTTGTTTTTTTTTTAAATAACTTTATTCATTCTGGTAGTGATGTTTTTTAATGTCTAAAATAATTGCAAACTTAATTCACATCCCTCCATTTTCTTCTATTATTGTTTTGATTTTTAAAAAGCTGATAGTGGGGAAAATGGCAAATTGCATTAAAATAATCTTTCGTCAATTTACTAGTTAGTTTGATTACAGTCTGTTAATTACACTAACCAAACAGATGCCGCTTTTATCTGGTGGCCACACCACTGACCATGGAACATTTAATCACGTAAACATTTGGCTTTTCTTAGTCAAATTAAACACTTTTCTAGGGTTGTTTTCTTTGGTGTTAATATTGGTTGTCCCTTTTCCCAGAGGAACTTAGGCTGACATTTTTGTATCTTTTTGCCTGTCACCAAAAAAAAACATCATCTTCCTAAATCTGGCATAATATTTAAAATTTAGATTATACTAAAGCATTTATTTTTATAATTTGCAATTATTATACATATATTTAATTATTTGCTCATACACAAAGTTATTTACTAATATTTACAATTAAAGCTTCAAGTATATTTATAACAATTTCATAATGTTGATTTTTTAAAACCCACCTGTGTTGATCAATAAAATGCAAAAAAAATGTTCCTTAAATAAAAGTAAAGATAATTTTTAAAAGCTTCCTCTAAAACTTTTCCCAGATCATGGCTGTTAAATCCTTTAATGATTGTGAAGGCACTAGTAAGAAATATTTCACTTGCTTTGCTCTACCTCCTTCCCAAAAAAAAAATGGCAGATGTATCTAAACACCCAAAAAAAATTTTTAAATAGACAATGACACTGGAAAATATTTTCTTTTATTTCAAAAAAAAATATTAAATTTCTTCCACCTATCCCAACTTCCTCTATATCCATTTAAACCCTCTGTGCTTTTATACATTACTATAGTATTAACAAATCTGTTAAAATCTTATGATAATATTTCATTGTAAAAATTTGTTTTAAATATCTAGGCCTATTCTTTTTTTCTTTAAAATAAAAAAAAAATCTTTTTTTTAATCATTAAGATTTAAAAAAAAAGATTTGTATGTTTTAGTTAAGATGTATTTGAATGTTTCTTTTTGTGTGAAAATATTGTCTTGAATCATCCCTTCTCCCTGACTTTCCTCTACATACTATGGGATTTATACCTGTTTTATTTTTACCTCTACTTGTTAAATGCCTGGTCGAATTTTTCCTTCAAGCAATACTAAGCACTGGGCAAATCTAGACAAAAGCTTATCCAAAGACTCAGTTAAAATGGTATAGCTGAAGAGTAGGAGTATTTTAAAGAATTAGGATAGTATTGAATTAATTAATGTGGACCAATGTTACAAATTAAAACTGCTATAGGTAACAATACCAATGGTCTTAAGTGACTGTCTTCACCTTGAATTAATTATCCATGTGGCTAATTTTATTTACAGAAAAGGCAGTTCTGTTGTGTCCTGTGATAACACTATGGCTTCACTTGCTTGTTTTATTACAACAGTTGAAAAAATGTCATCTCCTAACAAACAAATCCTATTAAAGTCTGCCTTGCTGTAATGTTTTGTTGATAAAAAAAAAAACATGAATTATCCTAATGGGAAGTCAACTGAAAAGTTATTGTTCACAATCTTAGTTTCATATCAATTTTTTCAAAATAAAAAAAAAAACTCAAATATTCTGCTTTTTTTTTTTAAACAGATACTGGATGAAGAGAGGGATCAAGAGGGTAATTTCAACAACAGTGTAAAGAGGAGGGTCCAGCAGGCCTCAGAATAAGATCAACAAAGATGGGAGATATCATCTCAAGCTAAGATAATTCAGTGTGGTCGTTAAGTTATTAATTCACATGTTGGAAATATTTTGTTGTTCAAATTTGAAGAAATTCATATCACTTTTGTTGCAACAGTTTTGTAAAATGTATTATTTTTTTTATAAATGAGTGAAAACATTTATTTTTATTAATACTTTAAATAAATACTTGGCCTTATTGTTTAATTATGAAGAAATATCTTGTTGTGACAATGGTTTTTAAATTGTATTTCTTAATTAGTATTAACTGGTGGTTTTATACTTTTTTATAACTATTTAAAATTGAATTAATGCTTAATCAAAACATTTTAATGATGACATGTATTCCATTATAAACAAATACTAAGATTCTGATGAAGAAACATATGAGAATAACTAGGGTTCAAAAATTTTTGATAAGCAACCAAATCTGCTTTTTCAAGGTGCTATTACAAGTTTCAATTATTCTACTAGCTATTTTAAATTTTTATCCTTATGTATTATTTAGTAGCCGACATCAAAACCTATTGTGTGGTAAAATCCTATTCTTACTTCAAAAGTAATTGTCAAAACATTTTAACTTCATAAAACTTTTAAGTGCCAAACTTTATAATTATATTTTTATCTCAGCGTACATTAACAAATTATTGAGAACTTGCAAGTAAAATTATTAAAAAGTTAATAAACCACTTATTAACTGACCTACCCCACCCTCCCACAAAAAAGATCCCAAAGACAAAAATTATCTTGTATTAAAACACCGCTCAAATTTTGTTCATGATGTTTTTATACTCTTTATATTTGTACTTACTCTTTTAGTTAAGGGTACATACTTTACTTTTAAATCTGAGAGGAGTGCTTATAAACTATTTTTTTCTTCTAATATTGAAAGTCTAAAAAATGATAATGAATCTAACAAACATTTAATTTATCTATGCATGCATGAAATGGTGCCCACCATCTAGTTGAGGTTTCTCCACTGTTAGCAGGACAGTGTGGTTGAGCACCTTGATTGCTTTCCTGAAATTTTTGGTTTCTGGGCTCAAGTTCCTTTAGATGTCCTAGGTGCACAGCTTGATATTGTTAACCTCAGCTTAAGTATAGAGTTGCGTAACTTTTTGTTTATATTTATTATCCAGTAAACAAGTCTCTTTCTGTTGTATTTGTATGAAAACAAATATTTATAAACAAACTTCTGTAGTGTAAGAACTAGATATATTTTGTTAGGTGGGTTATAAAAGGGGTTAGGGGAGAAGTTAATGGGTCAATACCTTGATTGCCAACTGTTGTATGCTGTAATGTAAAACCCAATAGAGAAACTACACAAAGACTTAGTGTTGAGTTCATGCATTAAGCATTGACTATCACCACAAGTAGCTCACTACACTGGGTATATCATATGGGTACCAAAGCCTAGTCAGGTAAAGTAAATCATTATGGAAAGAGTGCAGACCACGCAATTCTTTCACAAGTAAAGTTCACTTAAATGGATGAGTTCTACTTCATCTATCCTATTGAAGGGTCCAGCCTGGACAGAAAGGATATTGGTCTAGGGCAGGGGTCGGCAACCTGCGGCTCGCGAGCCGCATGCGGCTCTTTTGATATCAAGATGCGGCTCTCCAGCTCCTTGAACAAATACTAATAATCTTAATAAAATAATAAAATATTTGAAATCAAAAAAATGTTAGTGGCTCTTTAAAACCAGGGAAATTTAGAAAATTGTAACTTTTGGCTCTTCCGCTTCAAAAGGTTGCCGACCCCTGGTCTAGGGAGAAATACTATTAACAAATAATACTAACATTTTTTTTAAATACCTCATTACTTACACCATGAAATTTCAACATATCTATTGTACCCCTGCCTTTATCAGAGAAGAATATTTAAATTTAGCTTTTTGGTTAATTTGGTGAATTGATAATTTTTGTAAATTGTTTAAAATTCAAATCTATACAATTTGTGAAGTAAAATGCATTAATATTTTATCCGAATCTTGAATGTTTTCAGTTATCTGTGATTTTTTTTTTTTGTTTCCCAATATTTTGATGAGAATGGTTTTTGTTACGAGGGTGACCAGTTGTGAATAATTTTTTCTAAGTTTTAAAGTCATGTGCATCTTGTTATAATTCAATAATTTCAAAACAATTGTTATCATAGAATAACTGTGTTTACTTTTAAACATATAATCTACTTTACTGATTGTTGATGAAAATTGTGTTTGATGGGACCAATTTTACATTATCTACTTGCTTTTTCTGCCATACAAGCTTTACTTATTGAAACCTAAATCTGGTCACATGTATATAGTTTTAATTTTCATGTTCAAAAATGTTATTCACAATATTAACAAAATAAAAGTTTATAAATGTTTGAGCTAATTTTCTTTCTTTCTAAAATAAAACTCTATTTCTAAGTCTTGCCTGCACTTGAATGCTATCTAATGCTGTTGTCATTCCCAAATTTATAAAGAATATTAAACACTTAAATTTTTTAAAAAGCTATGAGAAATAGTTAGAAATATTATTCATTAGCCAAAACTGACTAATGAATTTAATAACAATAGGCAAAAACTTGATATGACACTGACAGTATCAGGCAAAACAAAAACAGCCAAGAGGTCACCTGAAGTGGGTTTTATGAGAATATCTGTCAATGAAAAGTAACAAAATGTCTTGAAATTCACATAGAATTGTGTTGGTTTATTTACATTGTTTCCATATATTCACATACACCAAGTAAGCAAACACATTTAATCTGGCAAACAGTGCTAGGCCAATTAAGCAACACTAATTCATGCATACAGTTGTGATACAGATACAATAAATGCCACTGACGAACAAAGCTTTAAACAATAAGTAATTGGGAACAAGTTTCAGAATCTTGACTGCAAATAATTTGTTAAATACTGCATTATCATAACTGAATTAAGACAATATTATCATCATAGAAAGTTCTTTGCAGTGCTCCTAGCATCTTCCTTATAATTTAAATGTTTCTGAAATTTCCATGACTTAAGTTCAATGTGGTTAGGCTATTCAATTGGCAGCGTTTGAAAATCAATAACTTTTACAGCATAATTCAAGTCATCACGTTCTTTCACTAACATCCCTTGAATTGTAGACTCTGCCTTTTGCTCTGAGATCCCTAACAATTCCTGGAGGTAGATGTCCAGTCACAGATATAGCATAGCACCCTTTAGTAAACCTCTCTGTGAATTATAAAACAAGTACTTAACTCAATGCACTACAAAGAATATGAATTTCTTTTCAGAAAACTCATTAATTATGAATTTTTTTTAACTTTTATACTTGTTACTGGCCAAACGTTAGCTTGTTTTACTCCTTCCAATATTTTATTATTAATAAAGTAAAATAACTGTACCTATTCTTTGCCACTTTGCGACCCAGCTGTCTTCTGGGCTCATCATTGATAAAAGTCTGTAAAAATGTATAAAATCATTAATAACTCATAGGATGTAAAATTTAATCATAGTATTTAAATTCTTAATTCATATTGGAGTTTTATATTTATATTATGATAATGTAGATACTTACACTTACAGAATCAACAAAGTAAATATGATAATTATTTATAGTGGCTAAAATAATATCGTCCTTAAAGTGGGTCATTATGTCTAAATAATTATGTATTAGAATATAGAGGGACAGTGTGGCTTAGCTGTAGAGCTATAGAATGCTAACCCAAAACTGGAGCTTGAATCCAGTTTGAAGTCAGTTTCAATCGAGCTATGGTGGATACCTAACTCAAATTTGGGAACATAATAGGCGCCTAGGCATAGTGCTGACCACACTATCCCTTCATATGCCAGTTCAAAGAAACAGGTGAAATCTACTTCACTTGCCCCATGAACTGTCAGATTCAAAAAGGGAACTTTAGGTGTTTAAAAAAAAGTTTAATATTACCCATCAAAATTTGCACTTGTACATTCATAGACTGCATCTCTGTTGTTTTTCATATGTAAAAATTCTTCACAATTTTCACAGCCATCCAATTCAAACTGTTCAAATGTCTGAAACAAGAAATATAATATGTAGAGCCTATTTAAAATTAAATCTACTTAAAAGTAGGCTGCATCTATTAGGACCCGGTTCAGAATAGCCACTGCCGCTATTAGGATCTGGGTCCTTGTACTTATAGCCTTGGCTGCTATTTGGACCAGTCAATAAATTTGTTAGGATTTAGTTAAACAATAATTCTTTTAAGATGCAGAATATAGATCTATGATTTCTGTTGTGATTTTTTTTTCTTGTATTTCTAAATATCATTCCTGACAAATGTCACGGCGAACGTAAGTTGTTAGGTCTATAATATATGGCTCATGGTATGAACTTCTGTGAACGAATGAATGTTGAACGCACATGTAAAAAATGTGCTTAATTTTTTTTTTCTATTATTAAACTAACGTAATTAAAAATTTGATTTTACAGGTCCATCAACTATCAGTCCAAATTTTTTTTAAATTGTATAAAATAGCTGAATGTAGGCTACAACAAGAGTCTACAGCTCCTGGCCCCTTTTCTTGAACACAAATATCTCGCATGCGTGGTAGTACAATAATAGAAGAAATAAATATGCCTGGCCTACACTATTCATCATGTCATATCTAAACTTTCTAAACCCAAGTGAACTCACAGTCACAGTATTGAGTATTTTTCTCATTCTGACAACACTACACACACTGACAAGAAAACGTGAGCGGGCGATCAATTAAATTAATTTTACCTTTACAAGAGAGCAAAGCAGACATGCCCTAAGGTTCCTTAATTCTTTAGGAACAGTTTCAAGGGACATTCTGAATTTAATAGATCTATAGATCTAACAGATTTCTTTCTAAATCTAAAAATGATCTGAATCGCTGTGATGAGAAATTTCGGTTTTACACAAGTCTGTCTTGGTAAACAATCGGTTGCCAGATAAAACTGCTTGAAAATTGCAAAGCAGCACTTTGAATTGGGAAATATTTTCTCCTTTATTTAAAAACAACTTTCTAGCCAACATAGTAATACATAATTTGTAATTTAAAAAGCCAGTAAATATTAAAACAATTTCTTATACTTAATTCTTATAGGCAAGGCCTATCAATGCTAAAATTAATGGACATGGAGCCTATATCAGGGCTACCCATTTTAAAAGTTTTACCATATTTTTACTTCCCTCCACTGTCCATTTTTGGACGACCCCCCCCCCTCCCCATGTGGACAATAATTTGCATTAGTTTAGTTAGAAGTGTTATAGGAACGTCTTTTTCCTCTCACCCCGGGGAAGGGGGAGCAGCGTGTTTACAAAAAATACATTTATAAAAGTATACATTTTCTAATAAATTGTGTTTCGCTCCCATGCGTGGGGGGTGGGGGGGGGGGGGGGGGGAGAGGGAGGAGCAGTGCCTCCCTAAGAGATGCCTGAAAGAAACACTGCACGTAGATCTAGATTTAGAGATAATAACTTGATTCGTATTAATTAATTACAGTTGTGTGTGAATGGTACATTTTGTCTACAATAAGATCTAATATTTTTCTTGAATCAACTTAAAGTATGTTATTTACGTGCATCTACTAAAAATTATTATCTATATCTTGAACGGACAGTATAAAACCGCTATACACATCAACCACTGAAATAAAATATTTGTGTATAAAAGATCCGTTGACGGTTGATAAGGGGGTCGTCCATAAATGACGTCACATTGGTAGGTGTCTGTAATTTTGTGTCGATGTGTGATAAGGGGGAGGGGGGCAGATAGTGTTATGTCACACGTTTGCATTCCAAAAAAAGAATATTAGAAACTGAATTTTAGCCGTTATTTCGCCTTTAAGAAAACTGTTTTAATAAATTGTAATAGAAATTAATTCCGAGATCAGTCAATATTTTAGCAGAAAAAAAAACGATGTGGTTTTATTAAGGGGGGGGGGGGGGTCAGGCTTTTTGCGAAAATGTGAGACGGAAGGGAGGGGGTGGAGATAAAATATCGTCAATAAAATAACCCATATAGCAAAATGTCAATTTAAAAACCTATATTTAGGCTGTATACTCGACCTAATTAAGTACTCTTGAAACGGTAAATCCTACAGTGCTACACATGTGTTGTCGATTAGAAAGCGTATATGAAAATGCTGTTCTCTTTCCCATTCTATTCCCACCGTTGACTGGAACGTGAAACTGTTAACCACATAGTGTATTGGCTTGCCAGTTGGGCTTTCAGTTTGTGAGACCACTTCGACGACTTATATCTAGTGGCGGTCCTTAACTTTTATTCCAGCCAATAGCCGATACTGTTCGACGCCTACACCTTTACGGAGTCAAATCTATATAGACGCCAATCTTGACGAACATGTATGGCCTGGCGCCGATAATAAGTCAAGAAAACGGAAAACTGAGATCCGCTATCATCCAATTTGAAAAGAACCCGTGGGCTACCAAGGGCCAAGTATAGCCACCCAGAAAAAAGTCTACCGCCCCCCCCCCCCCTCCCAAACGAAATGGAATGTATATAGAAAATATATACATTTAACAGTGTCCGCCACCACCCCCCCCCCCCCCCCCCCCCGAAGAAAGTCTACCGCCCCCCCCCAAAAAAAAAATTTTCAAGTCCCCCCCCCCCCCACCCCCCCCCCCCCCCCGGAGAAAAAAGCCTGGAAGAAACACTGAGCTTGGTTGGACTCCAGGGGCGTCCTGCAGTCACGAGTCCGAACCGAGATCCATTACTATTACTTATTACGAGATTAAAATTTGATGATTAGGTGGTCTGATCTATACTTGTTTACATCAAATTCATAAATTATGTTAAGACAATTTTATTTTTACTTACATTTACAGCCCACTTTAAGGGCATGGGCGGGTGATAAAAACCAAATTAGCCAAAATGCTTATTTCTAAACCTAATGCTATCATATCTAGCGTATAGTCATAACTCAAAGAGTTAAGTCTAAAATTTAAAAAAAATGGCCGAAAATTTCCTGCAGTTGCCATGGTTGGTTATTTTGGTTTTCATCACCCGCCCATGCCCTTAAACTTAAACTAATAGCCCAAAAAGACACCCTCCTATAAACTTGGCTAGTGTCAATGGCCGACTATTGTTAGACCTTCCCCCATTCTTATATCATTTTTAATTATTATTCATAATCAACTTGGAGAATAACTATCAGGCCTTTGAATATCGGCATAGATGCAAACACAATACAGTGTTTCACGATTCACAGTAAGACTAGCCTAATTGAGTTTCTGGTATTTTGATTTCAATCAACCCATTCTTACGTAAAGTATTGTGGTTGGGGGTCGTCCATAAATGACGTCACACTCGTAGGGGGGAGGGGGGTCGGTAATTTTGTGACGATGTGTGATGAGGGGGAGGGGGAGGGGTTCAGATGGTGCGACGTCACACTTTTGCTTTACAGATAAGAAATGTTAGAAAACGAATTTTTGACGTTATTTAGCGTTTTAGAAAACAGTTTTAATAAATTATAATAGGAATTGATTAAAAACTCTATTTCAGACAAGATTTTGGAAAAATATCGATGTTTAAAAAAAAATTCAACTGCAATTTTGAGGGGGGTTGTAGGCTGGGGTGTGACGTCATTTTAGGGGGGGGGGGGTCTGGCTTTTTGTGACGACGTGTGACGGAGGGGAGGGGGGAGGTAAAAATCGTCAAAAAAGAGTGACGTCATTTATGGATGACCCCTTGGGTAAGTAAACCAGAATAGTGTATTAGTTATAGTGTATTAATAGTTAATATTGTATTAATTAGCTAGCATATTTAGAAATAAGCGTAAGTCATTTCAGGTTCTGATTTTCTGTAACAACCTGGCTAACTTCTGTTTTATAAAGACAATAACGCTTAAGATTTTCCTTGTAATACCATATGAAGATAACAATACTGGAAAGAGGGATATCTATCCAGGTAAAGGTCATTTCTTTAAGCCCAATCATGCTGAGTCGAATCAGCCCGGGGGTAAAGTAGATTAAACAGCAGGGAAGATAAGGTTTCCCGTCTTAGTAGGCTTACCAGAAGGACGAACGAGAGGCCTCACAATCTCAAGTCCGCCTCAGGCTATGTGATACCTAGTGGTGGGTTTACGCCGGCATCTTTGGGTACACGAGGTTTCAAGTGTGGAGTTTTTTTTGTTTTATTGTTGTTGTGGTTTTCTTTTTTTTTTTTTTTGGGGGGGGGGGGGGGGGGGTGGGGGGGGGAGATTTATGCTAGATAGAGGAGCATTAATAACGGACTATTGTTGTAATATATCAGACAAATTAAGAACATTATCTTTTGATATGTCTACACTTTCCCACAATCTTATTCCAAAATGAGAGGGCGAACGCTTGCGATCTCCCCTCCCCTCTTCCCAAGGCACCCCCTAGATACGCCTATGAAAAGGAAGCAAAAAAGACTCAAGAGTATAATTTGTAAATAATTTTTTCGTTTCTCAAGATAATACTTTATAAACAGTTAATTCGCGAGTGATAAAGTAAGAAAAAAAAGATAAACCAGAACAGGAAAACCGTATTCTACCAGATCTACAAGAAGAATCCATAAAAGGGACAAGTTCTGTTTTATGGGCTACTTCTTTGTTTCACGCGTACATAGCTTAATTGTGATTAAGTTAAGAATTTTTTTGAGTGTAAATAATGAGAATGTCGTCGTACTGAATCCTATATGATAAGTAATTGTCCTATCGATCTCATTATTTCATGCTAGTATTTTGTTCGTGTTGAATGCATGTTTATTAACGGGAAAGTTTGCCCCCCCCCCCCCTCCCAAAAAAAAATGCGATGCAAATGCTCACACAATTGCATTTCCTAGTAGGCTAACGTCGAAATTATAACATACCTTTAGTCGCAAACGTTTCTATTTTTATTTTAACATAGGACCTACTAATTAAATGTAAAGTTCCCCTTCGAACCTAACCGTCTTCAGGCAGTGTTTCTTCCAGACTTTTTTCTCCGGGGGTGCACTTGAAATTTTTTTTCGGGGGTGGGGGTGGAAACACCTGTCATTTTGTTGGACGTCCAAGTGGGTAACGTAGACTTTTCGCCTCCCACGAACCCCCCCCCCCCCCCCCCCCCCCACCCCCCCCCTGCCTACGCCACACCGATCACACGGAAACTGACACCCGGTTATGACGGGTATTCAGATGCTCAACTCATATCTTGTTTTCCATCTGTATTTGAAACAGCGTCAATAGCAGTTCTCGCATTCCATTTAAACATGTATTCAGCACGTTGATGCGAACATAATATTGTGCTGTTAATGTATTCACATACTATTGTGCTGTTAATGTATTCATTCTCGTGGTGGTTCGGCGGTTTTTACAAAATACATGTGTATGAAAATAATTATTCAAGCTGAATCGGTATGTTGTTATTTTACATTGGAGTTTTTTTATGTTATATCTAAAACTTAAAGCATAATATATACGTTAAAACAAAAGTAAAAACGTAATAGTTTTAATTATATCAATAAGTGTTTTACATGATACAAAAATATATAATATATGTGATTAGAGGGGGTGGGGGGTCTTTTGACTGCGAGGTGTAACATACGGTAGGATTTGTTATCAAAAGTACCGAGTTACGAACCTTTCGTTTGTGAGTAGTATATTAGGTCCCTTTTGGAGCGAAGGCGCAGGCGCTGGGTGAGGGGAGCAGGAGCAGGAGCAGGAGCAGGAGCAAAGGCTATATAGGAAAATACTCCCCCAGCCTGGTACAATGACATATAGCAAAATACTCCCACCACCTGGGTGGAGTGGGTGATGCGGATGTACAACGAGATATAGTAAAATACTCCCTGGGGGAGGTGGAGGTACACCGACATATAGTAAAATACTCACCCAACTGGGTGAGGGTGGGTGAGCAGGATGTACAATGAGATATAGTAAAATACTCACCCACCTGGGTGAGCAGGTGGGTGAGGGTGGGTGAGCAGGATGTACAATGAGATATAGTAAAATACTCACCCACCCTAGGGTGGGTGAGCAGGAGCGGGAGTAGGTCAGTAGGTCACCTTTTGGTGACCTTGTGACGTAATTAGTAACATTATCACGTAATCATTGACCTAGTTACGTAATTTTAATGAGTTTTTTTAATGAGTTTTTTAAATTTTAATTAATTTTTGACCTAGTTACGTAATTTTAATGCGTTTTTTAAGGAGTTTTTAAATTTTTAATTAATTTTTATTATCGAGTTACGTAATTTAATTACTTTGATTGTATTTTTATTTTGTTTAATTTGTTTGTTTACTTGTTGTTTAATTTAATTACTTTGTTTATATTGTGTAATTTTTATTAACGAGTTACGTAATTTGATTATTTGTTTACTTTTTAATTATTTTTATTGACGAGTTACGTAATTTGATTATTTGTTTACTTTTTAATTATTTTTATTTTGTTTATTTTTAATTTTATTTTATTTTATAATTAGTTAAATTATTATTAACTAGTTACGTAATTTGATTTTAATTACTTTTGTTTATTTATTTATTTGATATATTTCTTTTCTTTGTTGTTTAATGTTGTTTATTTATTTGAATGTATGTATGTTTTAAATAAAAGACTAACACTAGCCGTGTACTTTGTGAATAACATACATTAAAGATAACGATCAGCCACAGCTGTTACGTATCGACCCGCCCGCGAAGTTTTCTCACCGCTGCCCGTTTTAATGGGAATGTATTGATCGCAGCCGCTGGCCCATCACACCTAATTAAATTTCTGTTATGCTTCACCGAGTTTCCCCCGCTCGGTTGACAGCTGTGCAACAGCTGTTGTGCGACAGCTGGTGGTGTAATTAGGTTGACCAACCGGACATTACCTTGTTGGTTTTCTAGTACGCGTATGCTACACGTATACACACACACACACACATACACTAAATTAGAACAAAAATCTTCTTATATTTTATTTGTTTATTAACGTTTTTCCAATTCATCAAAGGCTTTTAAAATTTCATCCTGTAAACTCAACAGGCGCTCAAAGCAGACGCGAGTCATACTAACACCAGAATTTGTAGGAAAATTAAGATCGGTCCCATCTATAAGCTCTCTAAGATTTAAAGTGTTTTTGTTCATGAATTGGCTGACAATCGCCAATTTAAATCCGGTGTGATTCATCGTTCGTATTTCCGTCACTTTATTGTTACCTCTGGCCACAAGTATCCAATCTTCATTAGACATCTTGAAATAATCTTTTATAATTAGTTCCAATAATTTGAAGTGTTAAACGTAATATAATACGATCGTTAATATATTGACGATTCGCTGACGCCGAAAAGGGTTGTAATATAACTTTTAAATTTGCACCGCGCGTTTAATCGAAAGAGCTAAGTAGTTATCCGCAAAGCTACCGTTAAGTGTGGCGACAGATGTTACCAAGCGGGTGGTGGTGGTGGTGGTGGTGGTGGTGGTGGTGGTAAATTTGCTTAAGATTATAAACTTCAAGTTTTAAAAATCAACAACGTTATACTACGTCTAAGTTCGATCTGGGGTTGTGTAGTTGGATGTAGCTGGAACGTTTAGTTTAGTGGCTGGAAGGGGGATGGATATGTAGCTCAATAGATCAGTCGATGGCGCGGCTGTCTCGTAGGGTTGGTTGTACACTAAAAAGGAATACATGTGAGTACTTATTTAGAAAAAGGTTTATTTAAAGGATATGTAAAGGATAATTCATACTATTCACCTTACCTCGGTGTACGATACAAAATTAAAAACATGTGACTACGTATTTAATAAGATCTGTAATGAAGTAGGCCTTGTTGACTATGACTGGTTGTCCAGGTGTTGACATGATACACTTTTTTGAGATACACGTACACACAAACACACACACACACACACACACACACACACGCGCGCGCGCGCGCGAAATTCATACTAGGTCGATAAAGGCGGAGAGAACTTATAGGTATACATTATCATGGTGACAACAAAAGCGATCCTTATTTTATTTACATGAAAGCGTGTTTTCCAAAAAGTGTCACCATGCCGTTGTCATTTTCGCAGCGGGGTTTATTTTAAGTGCACCTCGTGCACGTTTGTTTACATTTTAAAAGACGTATCGCTTGTCTTCCCTAATAGAGAAACGAGAGGAAAGACAACTGTTCTAAAATTAGAACAGCCTTGTTTACAGCCACGAGTAGCGTCCCTTGTGAAAAAACTCGCGTCAGAATCCTTAACTAAACATTCAATTTCTTTAACAAGTTAAAAAATAATTTAGGAAGACAAGGGTTAACAACATTAGACGCCACCGTTTTTGTTTCCTGTGACGACAAGGCACAATACACTTTTGTAGTTTATGTCTCAAGTAGAGGGGTGGGATATTTTTTCTTTGTAAGCGTATTGTAAACAATAGGTAGAGGAAGCGATTACTAGGTAAAAGGGGAGAGAACGTGACGTACATCGCGATATTTGAAAACATGGCGATGTTTAACCTCAACCAAAAAAGGCAATGAACCTAGAAGGAAGACGAATATATATCTTAGTCTTGCAGCAGATTACCTTCCCATGCTCGCTTTAGTATTACAGTTTTCATCAAACTTCTTTTTGACTTGAACTTCTTTAATTTTTAAGAAAGTTTACTTATACATAAGACATTACGTCTAATGACAATTTTTTATTTTTACCACTCAATGTATTTTCTTTTTCTATATCTTACATTGTCATCTTAATTTTTGATCACCTTAGTAAAAATTTGCTTAAGATTATAAACTTCAAGTTTTAAAAAACAACAACGTTATAGTACGTCGTGTCAAATGACACACCGTTTAAAATGTCTACATTTAAAGTTCACCAATATAATGACGTAAAAACTAAATATGATATGACGTTAGCATATATATCATTCAATCTAATCACTCTAAAGTACAAATCAATAATTTTTATTGATTAAGGGGCTGGGTGAGTTATTTTTATCACTATTCGCCCTTCCCCTTCCCTTTGTCCGCAACCCCTTTCCCCTTCTCCCATCCAACCTTGCGTCATCACACTAACCTCAATACCAACCGCTAGATAAACAGACCGTACTACTACCCACACTATACCTTGGACAGACAAAGGCCGTATGACAATCCTACATTTATCTACACTCAACTAATATCACAACCCCCTAGAAACCACTCCAACAGACTGGGATACATAACTTGTAGACACCACTCCTCGCTGAATATCTCTTGCACCCTAGCCACCTATGTCCGCCACCCTCGCCCCCGTCCCTAAACACCCGCTTGATAAACAGACCGTACCTCTACCCACACTATTACTTGGACAGACAAAGTAACAGACAAACATTTATCCCCCTTCGTTTACTGTCACAAGTGACAACGTTCCCATCCAACTCCGAAACATCCATGTACCAATTTTGAAACCTGTCTTGTTGAAAACAAAGACCGTCCCACTCTAGTGTAAACTCTACCCCGACCAACTCCGAAACAGAGATGGTCCCCGTTTGAAACCTGCCTCGGTGAAAACAAAACCATCCCACAGTAGTATAGACTCGGCCCCTAACACTTCCAAAACATCCCTGGACCAACCTTGAAACACGCCTCGGTGAAACCCAAACTCCCCCGGCGCTAGTTTAAACTCTACACCAATCGATTCCAAAACATGCCTGTAACAACTTTGAAACCGGCCTCGGTGAAAACAAAAACCATCCCACCGTAGTATAGACTCGGCCCCTAACACTTCCAAAACATGCCTGTACTAACTTTGAAACCACCCTCGGTGAAAACTTCACCGACCCTAGTATGGACTCTATACCTACCGATTCCAAAACATGCATGTTCCGAGTTCAAAACCAACCTTCACTGACACTAGTATGAACTCGGCTACCAACAATTCCCAAACATGCATGTACCAACTTTCCAACCTGCCTCAGTGCTAACAAAATTCCCCGACCCTAGTATGAACTCTACCCCTGTCCATTCCTAAACAGGCATGTACCAACTTTGTAACCTGCCTCGGTGAAAACTTCACCGACCTTAGTATGGACTCTACACCTAGCGATTCCAAAACATGGATGTACAAACTTCGAAAGCACTCTCGGTGAAAACTTCACCGACCCTAGTATGATCACGGCCCCTAACAATTCCAATGATGCATGTACGAACGTTGAAACCACCCTCGGTGTAACCAAAACACATCCGTCCCTAGTGTAAACTCGGTTACCAACAATTCCAAAACATGGATGTTCCGAGTTCAAAACCAACCTTCACCGACCCTAGTATGGACTCTACACCTACCGATTCCAAAACATGCATGTTCCGAGTTCAAAACCACCCTTCACCGACACTAGTATGAACTCGGCTACCAACAATTCCTAAACATGCATGTACCAACTTTGTAACCTGCCTCGGTGAAAACTTCACCGACCCTAGTATGGACTCTACCGCATCCAACTCCTAAACATGCATGGTCCGAGTTCAAAACCCAACCTTCCCCGACACTAGTATGAACTCGGTTACCAACAATTCTAAAACATGCATGTATCAACATCACTCTGTGTTAACAAAACTCCCCCGACCCTACTATAGACTGGACCCCTAACAATTCTAAAACATACATGGACTAACCTCGAACCCTGGCTCGGTGAAAACGTCACCGACTCGTGTATAAAATCTGTCCCAACCAACTCCAAACCTTCCCTGCGCACCCGAATAAAAATAACTCACCCAGCCCCTTAATCAATAAAAATTATTGATTTGTACTTTAGAGTGATTAGATTGAATGATATATATGCTAACGTCATATCATATTTAGTTTTTACGTCATTATATTGGTGAACTTTAAATGTAGACATTTTAAACGGTGTGTCATTTGACACGACGTACTATAACGTTGTTGTTTTTTAAAACTTGAAGTTTATAATCTTAAGCAAATTTTTACTAAGGTGATCAAAAATTAAGATGACAATGTAAGATATAGAAAAAGAAAAAACATTGAGTGGTAAAAATAAAAAATTGTCATTAGACGTAATGTCTTATGTATAAGTAAACTTTTTTAAAAATTAAAGAAGTTCAAGTCAAAAAGAAGTTTGATGAAAACTGTAATACTAAAGCGAGCATGGGAAGGTAATCTGCTGCAAGACTAAGATATATATTCGTCTTCCTTCTAGGTTCATTGCCTTTTTTGGTTGAGGTTAAACATCGCCATGTTTTCAAATATCGCGATGTACGTCACGTTCTCTCCCCTCTTACCTAGTAATCGCTTCCTCTACCTATTGTTTACAATACGCTTACAAAGAAAAAATATCCCACCCCTCTACTTGAGACATAAACTACAAAAGTGTATTGTGCCTTGTCGTCACAGGAAACAAAAACGGTGGCGTCTAATGTTGTTAACCCTTGTCTTCCTAAATTATTTTTTAACTTGTTAAAGAAATTGAATGTTTAGTTAAGGATTCTGACGCGAGTTTTTTCACAAGGGACGCTACTCGTGGCTGTAAACAAGGCTGTTCTAATTTTAGAACAGTTGTCTTTCCTCTCGTTTCTCTATTAGGGAAGACAAGCGATACGTCTTTTAAAATGTAAACAAACGTGCACGAGGTGCACTTAAAATAAACCCCGCTGCGAAAATGACAACGGCATGGTGACACTTTTTGGAAAACACGCTTTCATGTAAATAAAATAAGGATCGCTTTTGTTGTCACCATGATAATGTATACCTATAAGTTCTCTCCGCCTTTATCGACCTAGTATGAATTTCGCGCGCGCGCGCGCGTGTGTGTGTGTGTGTGTGTGTGTGTGTGTTTGTGTGTACGTGTATCTCAAAAAAGTGTATCATGTCAACACCTGGACAACCAGTCATAGTCAACAAGGCCTACTTCATTACAGATCTTATTAAATACGTAGTCACATGTTTTTAATTTTGTATCGTACACCGAGGTAAGGTGAATAGTATGAATTATCCTTTACATATCCTTTAAATAAACCTTTTTCTAAATAAGTACTCACATGTATTCCTTTTTAGTGTACAACCAACCCTACGAGACAGCCGCGCCATCGACTGATCTATTGAGCTACATATCCATCCCCCTTCCAGCCACTAAACTAAACGTTCCAGCTACATCCAACTACACAACCCCAGATCGAACTTAGACGTAGTATAACGTTGTTGATTTTTAAAACTTGAAGTTTATAATCTTAAGCAAATTTACCACCACCACCACCACCACCACCACCACCACCACCCGCTTGGTAACATCTGTCGCCACACTTAACGGTAGCTTTGCGGATAACTACTTAGCTCTTTCGATTAAACGCGCGGTGCAAATTTAAAAGTTATATTACAACCCTTTTCGGCGTCAGCGAATCGTCAATATATTAACGATCGTATTATATTACGTTTAACACTTCAAATTATTGGAACTAATTATAAAAGATTATTTCAAGATGTCTAATGAAGATTGGATACTTGTGGCCAGAGGTAACAATAAAGTGACGGAAATACGAACGATGAATCACACCGGATTTAAATTGGCGATTGTCAGCCAATTCATGAACAAAAACACTTTAAATCTTAGAGAGCTTATAGATGGGACCGATCTTAATTTTCCTACAAATTCTGGTGTTAGTATGACTCGCGTCTGCTTTGAGCGCCTGTTGAGTTTACAGGATGAAATTTTAAAAGCCTTTGATGAATTGGAAAAACGTTAATAAACAAATAAAATATAAGAAGATTTTTGTTCTAATTTAGTGTATGTGTGTGTGTGTGTGTATACGTGTAGCATACGCGTACTAGAAAACCAACAAGGTAATGTCCGGTTGGTCAACCTAATTACACCACCAGCTGTCGCACAACAGCTGTTGCACAGCTGTCAACCGAGCGGGGGAAACTCGGTGAAGCATAACAGAAATTTAATTAGGTGTGATGGGCCAGCGGCTGCGATCAATACATTCCCATTAAAACGGGCAGCGGTGAGAAAACTTCGCGGGCGGGTCGATACGTAACAGCTGTGGCTGATCGTTATCTTTAATGTATGTTATTCACAAAGTACACGGCTAGTGTTAGTCTTTTATTTAAAACATACATACATTCAAATAAATAAACAACATTAAACAACAAAGAAAAGAAATATATCAAATAAATAAATAAACAAAAGTAATTAAAATCAAATTACGTAACTAGTTAATAATAATTTAACTAATTATAAAATAAAATAAAATTAAAAATAAACAAAATAAAAATAATTAAAAAGTAAACAAATAATCAAATTACGTAACTCGTCAATAAAAATAATTAAAAAGTAAACAAATAATCAAATTACGTAACTCGTTAATAAAAATTACACAATATAAACAAAGTAATTAAATTAAACAACAAGTAAACAAACAAATTAAACAAAATAAAAATACAATCAAAGTAATTAAATTACGTAACTCGATAATAAAAATTAATTAAAAATTTAAAAACTCCTTAAAAACGCATTAAAATTACGTAACTAGGTCAAAAATTAATTAAAATTTAAAAAACTCATTAAAAAACTCATTAAAATTACGTAACTAGGTCAATGATTACGTGATAATGTTACTAATTACGTCACAAGGTCACCAAAAGGTGACCTACTGACCTACTCCCGCTCCTGCTCACCCACCCTAGGGTGGGTGAGTATTTTACTATATCTCATTGTACATCCTGCTCACCCACCCTCACCCACCTGCTCACCCAGGTGGGTGAGTATTTTACTATATCTCATTGTACATCCTGCTCACCCACCCTCACCCAGTTGGGTGAGTATTTTACTATATGTCGGTGTACCTCCACCTCCCCCAGGGAGTATTTTACTATATCTCGTTGTACATCCGCATCACCCACTCCACCCAGGTGGTGGGAGTATTTTGCTATATGTCATTGTACCAGGCTGGGGGAGTATTTTCCTATATAGCCTTTGCTCCTGCTCCTGCTCCTGCTCCTGCTCCCCTCACCCAGCGCCTGCGCCTTCGCTCCAAAAGGGACCTAATATACTACTTTTGTGAAGTAGAATGAACAGAGATATTATTCTTTTGGCTACATGCCTAACCAATTGGATTTTACACGTA
Source organism: Physella acuta (assembly GCF_028476545.2). Taxonomy (NCBI): domain Eukaryota; kingdom Metazoa; phylum Mollusca; class Gastropoda; family Physidae; genus Physella; species Physella acuta. The sequence goes on along the minus strand of NW_026732845.1, from coordinate 209,117 downwards.
TTGTTCCAAAGATCGATATTTAAACCTCCATCAAATGTCTACATCTTTTGATGTGTCACCATTGTATATGTCTTAAACCCCGAATAAATAATTGTCTACATCTTTATGTGTCACTACTGTCGATGTCTTAAACCAGGGGTCTCCAAACTTTTCAGCCCGAGGGCCGCATTGTCTATCAAAGTTCAGTTCGGGGGCCAGTTTCTTCCAGACATGTCTTTTATTTTTCTGGGAAAAGTTCCTCAGCCATCACCAACACATGTTTTTTGCTTGGGCAAAACGATCTCCGCGGGCCGGATGAGAGGACCTCGCGGGCCGCATCCGGCCCGCGGGCCGTAGTTTGGAGACCCCTGTCTTAAACCAACATTAAATACTTGTCTACATCTTTTGGTTTTGTCACCGGTTACCGGTATAGAGGTCTTAAACCTCCATCAAATAATTGTATACATCGTTTGGATGTGTCACCAGTCTGTTTGACCTTTAGGCGCTTTTTATTTTTCAATTTTAATTGTAATTTATTCCGTAGTCTAGTATCGAATTGTGTCAATTTTGTTTTCATTTTGTGACGGATTATAACGTATACAATGAAGCACTAGATTAAAAAAAACAAGTTCTGCATTGTGAAAAATACATTGTGAACATTACAGTGTGAACAATAGATTGTGAACAATACAGTGTGAACAATACAGTGTGAACAATACATTGTGAACGATACAGTGAACAATACATTGTGAACAATACAATGTGAACAATACAATGTGAACGATACAGTGTGAACAATACAGTGTGAACAAAATTATTGTGAACAATACATTGTGAACAATACAGTGAGAACAATACATTGTGAACAATACAATGTGAACGATACAGTGTGAACAATACAGTGTGAACAAAATTATTGTGAACAATACATTGTGAACAATACAGTGTGAACAATACATTGTGAACAATACAGTGAGAATAATACATTGTGAACAATACAGTGTGAACAATACAGTGTGAACGATACAGTGTGAACAATACAGTGTGAACAATACATTGTGAAAAATACTGTGTGAACAATACAGTGTGAACGATACAGTGTGAACAATACAGTGTGAACGATACAGTGTGAACAATACAGTGTGAACAATACATTGTGAAAAATAATGTGTGAACGATACATTGTGAACAATACCTTGTGAACAATACAGTGTGAACAATACAGTGTGAACGATACAGTGTGAACAATACAGTGTGAACAATACATTGTGAACAATACAGTGTGAACAATACAGTGTGAACGATTCATTGTGAACAATACAGTGTGAACAATACAGTGTGAACGATACAGTGTGAACAATACAGTGTGAACAATACATTGTGAAAAATACTGTGGGAACAATACAGTGTGAACAATACAGTGTGAACAATACATTGTGAACAATACATTGTGAACAATACATTGTGAACAATACAATGTGAACGATACAGTGTGAACAATACAGTGTGAACAAAATTATTGTGAACAATACATTGTGAACAATACATTGTGAACAATACAGTGTGAACAATACCTTGTGAACAATACCTTGTGAACAATACATTGTGAACAATACATTGTGAACAATACAATGTGAACGATACAGTGTGAACAATACAGTGTGAACAAAATTATTGTGAACAATACATTGTGAACAATACATTGTGAACAATACATTGTGAACAATACAGTGAGAACAATACATTGTGAACAATACAGTGTGAACAATACAGTGTGAACGATACAGTGTGAACAATACAGTGTGAACAATACATTGTGAAAAATACTGTGTGAACGATACATTGTGAACAATACATTGTGAACAATACAGTGTGAACAATACAGTGTGAACGATACAGTGTGAACAATACAGTGTGAACAATACATTGTGAACAATACAGTGTGAACAATACAGTGTGAACAATACAGTGTGAACAATACAGTGTGAACAATACAGTGTGATCAATACAGTGTGAACAGCACATTGTGAACAATACAGTGTGAACAGCACATTGTGAACAATACAGTGTGAACAGCACATTGTGAACAATACAGTGTGAACAGCACATTGTGAACAATACAGTGTGAACAGCACATTGTGAACAATACAGTGTGAACAGCACATTGTGAACAATACAGTGTGAACAATACAGTGTGAACAATACAGTGGGAACAATACAGTGGGAACAATATATTGTGAACAATACAGTGTGAACAATATATTGTGAACAATACATTGTGAACAATACAGTGTGAACAATATATTGTGAACAATACATTGTGAACAATACAGTGTGAACAATATATTGTGAACAGCACATTGTGAATAATACAGTGTGAACAATACATTGTGAACAATACAGTGTGAACAATATATTGTGAACAATACAGTGTGAACAATATATTGTGAACAGCACATTGTGAATAATACAGTGTGAACAGCACATTGTGAACAATACAGTGTGAACAGCACATTGTGAACAATACAGTGTGAACAGCACATTGTGAACAATACAGTGTGAACAGCACATTGTGAACAATACAGTGTGAACAGCACATTGTGAACAATACAGTGTGAACAGCACATTGTGAACAATACAGTGTGAACAGCACATTGTGAACAATACAGTGTGAACAGCACATTGTGAACAATACAGTGTGAACAGCACATTGTGAACAAAACAGTGTGAACAGCACAATGTGAACAATACAGTGTGAACGGCACATTGTGAACAATACAGCTCACAAATGACAGAGTGCTGGTCAAGTTTCCCTGGGTTTGCTCGCACTATAAAGGAAGTTGTTTTGAAGTTTTTTTTAAATTGAGTTAAATAACGATATTTAAATAATGATATTTATATTATACCTATAAGGGGGTAAAGGTAGAGATTAATTCATCATTGAGGGGTCAGCGTGGTTGCTAAGCCGAAAAGTCTCGAGTTCGAACCCCGGGCAGATGAGGCTCGTTAGCCTCTCTAGGAGAGACAACTCCAAAATCAAACAACTGCTACCTTGTAGTTTGTTCTTGGTTGGCAAAAGGCTATGGAAGCAAAACCAAAAAAAAAAAAAAGCACGCTGAAATCGGAGTCAATGGCCTCAGTGCCGCATAACCAGTTGACACGTATTCTTAATTGTGATGGAGGCGTGGTCGAGTCGGCAACAAGCTCATGGTTGATAAATTCGAAAAAAAAAGTCTCGAGTTCAAACCCTCTTGCAGATACGGCTCGATCCCTTCCAACACTAAAAATTAAGAACGAAGAAGAAGAATGAAGAAGAAGAAGTCATCATTTTGAAAGATAATAATGTTTTACAAAGGGTGGGTGGTGATTGCTAATGATGGCTTAGAACAGGGGTCTCCAAACTTTTCAGTCCGAGGGCCGCATTAACTATCAAATTTCTGTTCGGGGGCCAGTTTCTTCCAGGCATGTCTTTGATTTTTCTGGGCAAACTTCCCCAACCATCACCAACAAACGATTTTTCCTTGGACAAAGGGATCTCCGCGGGCCGGTGGAGAGGACTTCGCGGGCCGCATTCGGCCCGCGGGCCGTAGTTTGGAGACCCCTGGCTTAGAACTATAGAACAATGTGTCACATTGTATGAATGCGAGATGGATGTCAAAAGGTGGGCACTACCACCCCCGCTTTTTTACATATTTGTTGTAGGTATAGGTAGAAAATGTCGTGTTTTATATTATTAAGTACTTGCACGTTCCTTTTTTGTTTAAATGAAACACATGTTCATAACAGAGTGGGGAGAGGGGGCGGGCGAAGATGTCGTGATTGAAATCGTTAATACTGCACACAAAAAAAAGCCACGAGTTCAGAGTTTCTTCCAGGCATCACTTCGGGTGAAATCTTTTTACCGCCCCCCCCCCCCCCCCCCCAACGAAATGAAATTTATATAATTTATATAGAAAATATATACTTTTAACAGTGTCCGCCCCCCCCCCCCCCGAAGAAAGTCTACCCCCCCCCCCCCCCCGACGAAAATTTCAAGTGACCCCCCGGAGAAAAAAGTCTGGAAGAAACTCGTGACGAGTTTCGTTATTGTCTACTAACCCCATACAAAATTAAACATAAAGACGGCAGGGCGCAACTTTTTAACTTCATGCCATAATGCACATAAAGGAGTTTAATGTAATATAAACACAAAGCTGGCAAAACACAGAGTGAAACAGGAGAGCCATCTAGACCGTCTAGCCAACACACTAGACTAATCTATATGACATTTCACGACAATGTGTCACATTGTATGAATGCGAGATGGATGTCAAAAGGTGGGCACTACCACCCCCGCTTTTTTTACATATTTGTTGTAGGTATAGGTAGAAAATGTCGTGTTTTATATTATTAAGTACTTGCACGTTCCTTTTTTGTTTAAATGAAACACGTGTTCATAACAGAGTGGGGAGAGGGGGCGGGCGAAGATGTCGTGATTGAAATCGTTAATACTGCACACAAAAAAAAGCCACGAGTTCAGAGTTTCTTCCAGGCATCACTTCGGGTGAAATCTTTTTACCGCCCCCCCCCCCCAACGAAATGAAATTTATATAATTTATATAGAAAATATATACTTTTAACAGTGTCCGCCCCCCCCCCCCCCCCGAAGAAAGTCTACCCCCCCCCCCCCCCCCCCCCCCCGACGAAAATTTCAAGTGCCCCCCCGGAGAAAAAAGTCTGGAAGAAACTCGTGACGAGTTTCGTTATTGTCTACTAACCCCATACAAAATTAAACATAAAGACGGCAGGGCGCAACTTTTTAACTTCATGCCATAATGCACATAAAGGAGTTTAATGTAATATAAACACAAAGCTGGCAAAACACAGAGTGAAACAGGAGAGCCATCTAGACCGTCTAGCCAACACACTAGACTAATCTATATGACATTTCACGACTTAGTTAAAAACTAACCCTGGTCACGTGGTCTTACAACAATACAAAACAAAATTGTTACCTTTTCTGACCTCCCCTTTTATGCAAAGCGCGCAGTGCACTAGAGAATAATATTACACTTAAATGGGACGTAGGGCATATTATTCGAATGTCCTACAAAGGAACTTTACTATAAATTACTCTAATATAAAACTGCTATAAACTGTTATGAAAGTATTGAATAAGTTTATATCGACTTTCATTTCTGAATCGTATTCGGCATGGTGGCCTAGTTAAAAAATAATTGTATTCACGGTCTGTCAAACTGGCAAGTTGCCACAGTGTGATAGATTAAATGACGATAATCCTTGGAATCTAAAGTATGCTGCCCTTAGTATGTAATCAAAGAGGTTATAAAAAAAAGTATGCAGTTCAATAATTATGTCACCAGCTTGTCGGGGTAAATGAAAAAAAAATACTATGTAAAAACGACAGAATAAAATTAATTGCGCTAGCTGGTGGTGTTAGTGGGGGTGATAGGCAATATTATATATATATATATGGTAATCTATCGTTTTGGGTACGTAAAATCGCCCGCGACTTGTAATGTGAAAACCAGGTGACTCCTTAAATTTTAATAATTATTTCACATTTTGAGGAGGATTTATATTTTTTAAAATACAAAAATATTTCCTTGTTTCATTTATGTACCTGTTTTTAAAGAATTGAATTAAAACTTTTCAGTAATAAATGAAGACTAGCGATGTTTCCAACAGATGCAACCATGCTCATTTACTATAGCAGCCATCTTGTTTGTTTTATTTTTATAAGCTTTAAGCGCGAGATCAGGGGGAAGCCACTCTATTTTACAAATGGCTGCTGTTTATATAGCAAATCTTGCTTGCAGACACTGCTGTTTAAAGTTAATTTCTGGCCTATATCGATATATTTAGCCATTGATTTAGGTTTATTATTCATTTATCTATAATATTTGACACAAACATATGACAATATACTCCTATTAAAGCCTTGACCATGAGGTAACGTTTTCGTACATTAATAGCCGCGGGCGATTTTACGTACCCAAAACGATAGATTACCATATATATATATATATATATATATATATATATATATATATATATATATATATATATATATATATATATATATATATATATATATATATATATATGTATATATGTATCTATATATATATATATATATATATATATATATATATATATATATATACATATATATATCATACATATATATCATACATATATAGGCCTATATATTAATATATATATATATATATATATATATATATATATATATATATATATATATATATATATATATATATATATATATATATATATATATATATATATATGGGCCCATACACACATACTTACCCTTCATATGCCGAGGTCACAAGTTCGGGTGAACTCTACTTCACCATCTTCAGGGGCCGTAAAAATAGGTTCAAAAGGGCATCATGTATAAGGGAACGCCTTTTTTTTTTACCACCAATGGCAAAATCCTGTCTACGACACTGGTAAAAAACATACATTAGACAGGACGGCAACATGACCCCGGCCCCACACTATGGTCGTAGGCACTTAGATACACAATACATGAATATTATAGCCTTTGATCGGCCTTCTCAATTTCTCATATTACTACTCTATGATTCTACCTGTTATGTAAACACGACAGCCATATGCGTGAGTTGATAATAAAAGCGTTAGCGAGGAAGGGGTAGGCTCTCTCCCCCCGTCGAAGATAGAACTGAAAGAAACTCTGCTTAGGTATTGCATGTCGCATCATAGTCACGCAGGCGTTAGAAATTGTTGTTCCCTACCCCCTCCCCCGTTCGACTGTTTAAGAACATTGCAATAGGGGGGGGGGGGCATTTTTGACCCCAGTTACCACCATGGCCATACTATGCTGCTTTTGTCCATACATTTTACGTTTTTAACCTGCCTCCCCCCCCCCCACACCTGTATCCTACCCTTGGAAGCCCTTAGGCTTTAGGAGTCATTCGTAAATGACGTCATGCTTTTTGACAATGTTTACCTTCCGCCTCCCCTCGGTCAAAGATCTTCACAAAAAGCCAGAACTACCCTAAAAAATGACGTCACATCTCAGCCTATTACTCCCTCTCCTAAGAATAGCAGTTTAATTTTTATTTTAAACATCGATTTCTTTCTAACATATTGACTGAGCTCGGTCAACCTAAAGTATTTTGCTCAGTTTCTATTACAATGTATTAAAACCGTATTCTGGGTGGTGACGTGGTGATATTGAACCTATATATGTATGTCTATATGTATGTCTATACAGTGGCGTAGGCAGGGGGGGTTAGGGGGGGGGGTCATAACCCCCACCCCATAGACCCCTCGGTATATAGAAAAAGTATGGGGGGGGGGGTGCAAATCGAAAGTTTGTCCCCGGGTAAAAATTGGAACCCCCCCCCCCCCCCCCCCCCCCCCTTGAGACGATCCTGGCTACGCCACTGTGTCTATATCGTCTTTGCAAAATAGTTTAATACACTGGTAGGACCATTCATAAACTGACATTAACGACATCACGCTATTTTTGACGAGTCACGAATCCCCTCCCCCCCCCCCCCCCCTCATCGACACAAAACGGAACACACTCTTAAATAATTCACATCAATTTTTTTTTCTAAAATAGTCTACTTGCTGTCAACATTGAGTATTACATTAATTATTTCTATTACAATGTACAAAAACATTTAAAAACAAAACGCCAAATAACGGTTGAAATTCAGTTCCTAGATCGAACATTACTTTTTAAAATCCAAAATCCCTCCTCAAACATCGTCAGATAATTCCACCCTCACTTCTGGGAGTATTGCGGCATTTATCACAAAATAATATCTATAATAACTGTTAATGTTTCAGAAATTAGCCAGTTTAAGTTGACCAATAAAGTTTTTAAAAATAATGTTCTGTTTTCATTGCCAGATTTCGTATCGAATTTATCAGTTTCTTGCATGCATCTTTTCAGCAACTCAATCCCCCTCCCCCCATCCCGAACGAAAAAAACAACAACTTATACAAAAACTATTCTATATACTTTAACATGTGTCCGCCCGTCTTCTCCAGAAATGTCTGCGATCATATAGATGTAAAATATTATAGAACATAATAGTCGGCACGAGGTAGACCCACAATGTAGTTTATATTTTCAAGGGGTATAGCTGAGTGGGAAACAGAGTTTCTTCCAGGCATCTCTTCGGGTGGGCTTTGCCCCCCCCCCCCCCCCCCGAAAAAAAATTCTACCGCCCCCCCCCCCCCCCCCCCGAAACAAAGGAAATTCATATAATTTATATAGAAAATATATACTTTTAACAGTGTCCGCCCCCGAAGAAAGTCTACCGCCCCCCCCCCCCGAAAATTTCAAGTACCCCCCCCCCCCCCCCCCCCCGGAGAAAAAAGTCTGGAAGAAACACTGGTAGGAAAGCCCACTCCGCTATTATAGTCTAGAGCTGACGCCCATGAAAGTAGTTATGTCTGTCTGACTACTCTTCTAATTCTGGAATCCGCACCGGCCTGGTCATGGGCGGCTTTAATTTGTAAATTGGCTTTGACAAGAGTCATCGTTGCACCGGGTAAACAAGATCTAGATGGCTTTATTTGATTTTGTAGATGAAAAAAAATCAACAATTAATCCGATTCATTATAATTATGCCTGCTTGAGTCTTTAGTGAGATTTAAATAAATCTGAATAATACTAGACATTAGATCTAGATCTATAATCTACCTAGATCTAGATCTAGTAAATATATAAAATATATAGAATTCTAGGCTACTTTTTCGGCCGCTCAATTTAAATTATCATGATTTGATAACGAGTTGAAATTATTCTTTGTTAATCTTTCCTTTCGTGTGCTTGTGTAAGTTTTAATTTTGAAATTCTAACTGATATGAATCTAAAATATGTAGATCTAAATCTGCATCTACAGATAAAACCGTCTTAGAGTATTCTGCTGCAGTGTAGGCTGCAGCACTCAATGATAATAATAGTTCTGATGGTGCCAATAGTGAACTATTTTTACTCGAAGTTGTGTACTTGTGTGTACTTCGGTCAAAATAGCGATGAATAGTGAGTTGTGTCTGCTAGTTTCTGGTTACACACTGGACATGGATTATCTGTTCTTCCAGTACGATTTATTCCTAGACTAGTGCCGTGATTTCTATCACGTAGATCTAGATTTCTAGATTTCTAGATCTATCTAATACTACTAGATCTATCTAGATCTAGATGCAATACCTGTTCGATAACTAAGGACTCCAGATCTAGAAATCTAGATTAGATATATTCTATTAAATTGTATTTTTTATCAATATCTCCTTAGTCCTTAGTATAAATTACTCTTAGACTCTTAACTTTTAAGTCTTATTTTTTTTTATCAAGTTAAATATCAAGAAATCTAGGCCTACAGGGCCTACACTGCCCTACAGTGTAACTGTAAGAGTTAGTGTGTGAGTATTGATTGTGTACTGTAAAGTCACAATGTCACGAATGTGTAAAGATGACAGGATCTTATTCTAATATAATAATATTAATAATAATATACTTGCAGGCCATAGCCATGACTATTGTAGATTCTAAATTTAAATATTCTAGATACTACTAGGTTACTAGGAGAAAGGCTAAGATAGCCTAATTGTTTTCGTTTGAACCTTTCATTTAATTAATCATATAGGGGCAGAGTTTCTTCCAGGCATCTCTTCGGGGGGGCAAAGCCCCCCCGAAAATATTTTACCGCCCCCCGAACGAAATGAAATTTATATAATTTATATAGAAAATATATACTTTTAACAGTGTCCGCCCCCCCCGAAGAAAGTCTACCGCCCCCCGAAAATTTCAAGTGCCCCCCCCGGAGAAAATAGTCTGGAAGAAACACTGATATAGAGTCTAATTATAATCAAGGCTTAGGCTATATTTTTTAATTATAACGTGCAGAAGATGCTGGTGGAGGTGAGAGGGGGAGGCTTAACTTACTAAGCCCTTTTGGTCACTTTAATTCACTTAGGTCTACTTGTTACACTCTTGTGTGTTGGGAAATTGCGAGAAGCAAAAATCGAAATAGCGAGGCGGTAAACTGCGAGAAGGGCGCAAAAACCGTCTGTCAACGTGATATTTTTGCCTCACATTTTACCACCACCTGATACTTACACAGGGGGGGTGGTAGGATGCTAAGTTATCTGCGAAAATATTACAGCGACAGATTTACAGTGATATTTGATGCAGACTTTAAAGACTTTTTGTGGATCCTTTTTGTTTACATTGTTAAAACTTCTGATTTTTCTGTCACTAGACATTCTGATGATTTTTCAACTTAACTATCTTTTGTGTAAACTTAAAATACCACCTTGTTCGAAATCGCCCAAAATACCGCCGACCACGTTAGTAATTTTAAAAAAAAATTCGTTGGAGAAGAAGAGGGAGGGCTATATACTCATTGAAACCAAGCACAAAATGATTCACCGAGGTATTGACCTTGAATGACGTTGCAGCATGCAGGTATACTTTTTCCCCTTGAAAAACAAGGCAGTGAGATATTAAGGTCGCGTTTATCAACTCACGATGTAGATTTAATGAGTAAATGTGGGATGGTTTGAAATGTATATAGCCTTTTTTTCTCGCGTAGATTAGAAAATGTCAGAATGTTTAGAATTTTGAATATCTAGATATAGATTTTAAAAATATAGTCTATTTTTCTCCCGCTGACAAGAAAACAAGAGCGGAGGTCAGAGGATGTTAAGATTGTTTGATACAAAATCAAATTAGATAAAAAAAAAAGAACACACAACATTAGTGATATATCATCTTTAGTTTATAACTAGAAAAAACAAGTTAATTAAAAAGTCTAGTGACAATTTAAGCGCAATTTCCTTATGTTATCCATAACAATTTTAAATCGTCATCACGTTCAATAGATGCGTCATCACGTTCCATGGCTGCGCCATCACGTTCAGTAGGCGCGCAATGGTTTTTAGTCATATAACTATATTGCTATATAGTACTGTAGTGTATTATGTATAATGTAAGTTTAAAAAAAATTTTGTGACAGAACGAAAGGATATTTTTGAAAACTTTCTTCTGCAATATTATTCTAAATTATGGCTAGAATCGATTGGTAAACGTTTCAAGTCGCCAAGTGGTCTGGTTGCCGAGATATGGGCCAAAACTGCATTTTTTCGAGGTTTTTTGGCTTTTCTGGGAAATCCAGGAAGGAATTCCGGAATTGTTTTGGCCCACTATTATCCTCGTAACTTGCTTAACATAATTGCTTTTGGAACTAGTCCTCGATATTGCTTCGTTGAGGAGGAGATACGACTTAAAGCTGCGAACACACATCCAGAAATGACGGGTTAATAAACGCAATTCTCCAGAATGGAAATTGCGCTAAAAACATGAAACAAAATTTGTTTTCGCAAAATTGTGTCTTGCTATTTACCTGTGATTCCGCAGGTATGTCTAGCATTTTCTTCTCGCAGTATACCGCCTCGCCATTTCACTTTTCGCGTCTCGGAATCCCCAACACCCTATACTCTTAATGCTAAGCTTAAAAGAACTTAAACTTTACCAAACATAATTGAACCTAGATGTTACTTTATAAGGTTTTTATACTATAGCTTAATTTTCATCACTGATTCATGCCAGGCTTTCCTCACTTTCCCCATTTTTCCACGTAGGCCGTACATTTTGTCCCTCCCTCTTAGAATGTTTCGGTAATTAGTTAAACAGTGTCATTAAATAGCCCAGATGCACAATCAGTTGCTACTTTTTCGGTCTGTTTCTTTTTCACGAACTTCTTAACTCTCAAATTTTGCTCTTATGTCAGATAATATTTTAGCTTGCTTCACAGCTCATATCAGAAAAATCTTGTATATTTCATGGCACTCATGCGTTAAGGTGCTACTGTATTTACACAAATTCTCCCGCATACTAGTAACTCTATTAACTGTCATTCTAGAGTTGTTAGTATAGTATATTAAGCATATAATACTATATAGTATAGTATATAGAATATAGCATAGTTAACTAGACTAGGAGGGAACGGCATGGCCTAACGGTAGAGCCCTACACTGCTAACCCCGAAAGTCTTGAGTATGAATCCGCTTTGAAGTCAGAAGAATGTCCCTGAGTCCAAGTTGCTCTGATATGTACCTAACTACAAACTCATGTTAGGGAAAGTAAAGGTGGCTGGACATAGAGAACACTTCACTTCATATGTTCTTTCTTCTTCTTCTGCGTCCTTAATTTTTAGTTTTGGAAGAGATTCCCACCAACACAATTAAGTATACATGTCAACTTGTTAGGTGCCACATAGGCTGTTGACTCCGATTTCTTTTTGGATTTGCTTCCATAACCTTTAAACAAAGAACAAACTACAGGGCAGCAGTTATTTAATTTTAGACTTGTCTCTCCTAGAACTTTTGCTTTCCCCAGCTGTCGAGTCTCATCTGCTCGAGGGTTCAAACTCGAGACTTTTCGGTTTATCAACTATGAGCTTTACCAACTCGACCACACTGACCCCTACTTCATATGTTGATTTGATAGAAACAGATGAACAGATGCTTTTACTATAGTATGATACATCCTATAGTATGAGTATCCTAAATTTGTCATGGGTGGGGGGTTAAAAAAATATAAATGTAGGCCTTGTATGTAAACATTATACATATATACAAATATATTTAAGTGGTTGTAAAAAAAATCATTCAATTTATTTTCTGAAGTTTGCTTGATTTGAATATTCAAAGGTTAAAGTTTACTTTATATATATTGAATTGTATGCTAAATTGTTTAGACTTTTGTTATAAAAAGTAGGCTTATCAACTAATAGGATTAATTTAAAACAAATTAGTTTATTCAGTGTTTGTAAATAACTGAATATCAGTTTTTATTTAAAAAATAAATTGTTATATTTATCAGAGTGATTAAAAGTATGATGGAGTGTAATGTAATACTAACTTGAAAACAACTACATTTTACTTTTAGATATGAAAATGCAGATGTTTCTGTACCTTGGAGTCTATACAAGTGAACCAGAAACATGTGCAACAGCTGGTAAAAAATGTAGTTTTACATCAAGCATTTGGCTGTGCAAGATGCAATGATATGACTGTAATGGAAATTTATTTTTTTAAACTGTCATCTGTGACCTAACTCCAACCATGCAGGCTGATAAAAGGGACTACAACTCAACTCAGCGACTTTCAAGCTCCAAAATGGGATTCTGTGGTTCAAAGCTGAATGCCATGAGCGTCAAGGATGGTGTAATTCAGAATGAGTGCTTTGTGGACGTCTTGAATATAATCCCCCATGCACTGCTTGCTCTTGTCTGTATCTTCATCCTTACAGTATGGAACCACTCCGTTATAGGGAAGTTGAAGGTAAAAACATGGGTCCATTACCAGTGGCACAGTTTCAGGTGGATCTGCACCCTGTCACTTCTAACTACCATCATTGTTGAGATAGCTGAAGGATTCATCAGTGACTTGAATGACCCTGACTCCACAAACTATCATGCATTTGTGCCGGCATGCGTAGCATTTCTTGGGGCCTTACTGAGCATCATATTCTACCACAATGTGGAGCAGTGGAACTCGCCGAGGTTCCTGCTTGTTCTGTTAATTTACTGGCCGATGGCTATCGTTTTGAAATGCTTGAAGGCGCTGTCCATCTACAGGAATGATCTAACTCTGGATCACCTTAAAGTTTGGCTGGCATTGATAGACATCATCTTCTACCTTATGCTTTTTACGACAGAGCTCAATGTGTTAAGGTGTCAGGTAAGTAGCTTTTGAAAATAAAACAACAAAAACAACCCAACCATAATTTATTACTTGCAACTGTTTTGTTATTTAAAGATTAAAGACAAAGATGAAAATAAAATCTGGTCAATTGATTTTAAGCAAGCCCTTAAAAAACCTTGATTATTTAGAAGTATTTGTATATATTTATACACATTATTTAAACATTTTTTATCATTTTACATTTTTTTCTAATAAAATTAATGATATTAGATAATGGAGAGTGAATCATTATACTTACAAGACAGTGCAATTTAAATAACTTTTAATCTAAATTTATTCAAATGAGATTACATTACATCAAAAAAGTGTTATTTCTATTTCAGAGATATTCCTTCTTTAAAAAACACAGAAGAATGAGGCCCCCATCAGATCTGGAAAACACCAAATACTTACAGTCCTATGTCAATTTTTTGTCACAAGCTGTGTATTGGTGGGTCACAGATTTGCTGATACAAGGCTTTAAACATCCTCTTACCCTCAAAGATTTGGGAAGATTACCTCAGGTACATCAGCTTCAGGATTTATTGATTATTAACTAGTCCTAAACTTTAATTTTACAAGGAAAATTGCTTATTTTATTTCATTTCTGCAATCCTCATACATTTATGTTACTTTTAGTATTATGTTGGAACTGGTAAACTTATAATCCTATAGCTTACATGGATTAATATAGATAGAAAAAATAGCTAATGTACATGTAGAAAGTATAAAATAACACATATTATGTTTTAATATTTAATACATTATTTTTTCAGAGTGAAAAGTCAACTCGCATGTATAAAAAACTGCAAATGATATTTGAAGAAGAAAAAGTAAGCTCTTTTGGTATTTAAAATCAACATATTCTAAATAGCTACCTGTAAATGCCAGCATTTTAAAATCCACTTCAGTTTAACTGTTTAATTATTTTTCTAAATAATTTAATTTACAAAATTTTGTTAACCCCAGAGGACAAAATAGAAATGTATAGGCCTATAGAAAATATATACTTAGACCAGTTTTTTCCTCCCCTGAGAAAAATATTTGAAAGAAACTCTGTTTACACATGTTGAGCATTTCTTACAATAATGTATAAATTATTACAAATAGAATAAAAGAAAACGCTCTTACTTAAGATTAATTGTATATTATTTTTCTAGTTCAAAGCAGCTCAGAAAAAAAGAAAGCCATCTTTAATGTACACCTTCCTGAGAGCATCATGGCCAATGCTTCTTCTGTCTGGTCTGTTTCGTTTGATTGGGGACTGTCTGGCTTTTGTTGGACCTTTGCTTATAGAGAGAATTGTTGATTACGCATCTGCAGTTGATGAACAAAAGGCCAATTTGGCTTTAGGGAATGCCACAAAACCTGTGAAGGTAGTCATTTTATAAAAGTTAGAGTAGATTTGTTTTTAGAGCCAGATTACATAATTTCTAGTCAGACAATCAGATTAGTTTTTTGCGTATTCCACATATAATTTGGATAAAGGTTAATATAACATAACATTTCTGATAAATTCTTGGCATAATTCAAAATAAAACTAGATAACTTTGATCGTAAGTTAAAAATAATTTCATTGAATTCCTTAGTAAAGGCTGTTAATTATAGACATGATATTTTATTGTATATTTGTTTCTAATTTTATTGTGTAAGCTGTTTATATTTTAGTAATTTGAGGGTAACTACTTTTTCTTTTAATAATGCAGATGTACACCTTTGTAACCATTAACCAGTTTTTTGAAAACGGTTATGTCCTGTCCGTGGTCCTGTTCCTGTCCTCAGTCTTACAGCACACTTTGCTGCAGAACCACCACTTCCTTGTGATACGAGAAGGTGTAAGAACCAGAACTGCTGTGCAGGTTGGTGATGAGCAATTGTAAAAACCTTTTCCTACCAAAAATACAGGAGTACAGCTGATTAAAAAAAATGTTTTTTACTTAGCACATAAGATTATTAAATATTTGTAAAATGTGTCATTTTTTGTTATATTCATTTAGTTTAGAAATAACATTTTAGAATACTTATATTATTTTTATTAATTGAATTTCTTTTCTTTACTAAATGTAAACCTCAGCCAACAGATAAAAAGCTTTCAAGTGTTACCTATCATAATTTGTGATTAACCGTCTAAAGTAATTTAGCTATTTTTTTTCTAATATTTTACAGACAATGGTTTACAGTAAAGCACTGAAACTCTCAACCCTAGAAATGAATAATGGTCTAACAACAGTGGGACAAATTATGAATCACATGTCTATAGATTCTACCTTTCTTATGTTTTTCTTTTTCTTTGTCCATTACATCTGGGCCATTCCTATTCAGGTAAACTCTCATTTTTATACTCAAAATGTCAAACACCCCATTAAATTAAATGAACTCACACTTCAGCATCACCCTCTGATAATTGCGATTTTTCTTATCTGAAGTAATGATTTCTTTCAAAAACTAATATTAAATGTGTGGTGTGAAGATACTGATCATTTTTAATTTCAATTTGTAAAAAAAAAGTCTTGAAAAATGCAAAATATACTGATCAAATTTTATGTTGATTTGTAACTAAAAAAAATGCAAAATAAGTAAAAATACAATTTCAAAAGATATAATTAAATCTGCAAAAATGTGATGTCCCACTTCTCCTGTTATTCAATGAAGTGATTTATTTGTTTGGCAGATTGGTCTTTCCTTGACAATTATGTATTACAAGCTTGGCCTTGCTGCACTTGTTGGAGGTTTGTTTGTCATAGCTGCTGGTCCAGTTATGTACCTCCTTGGTGTTGCTATGTCACGTATGCAGAAAAAAATAATGGTAAGACGTGGTTGACAATTATTTAAGCATTGTTTTTTTTTAACATTTCTAAGGGACAGAACATGTAGAAAAATTTAATAATAACTAGTTAAATGTTTTAAAACAATTTGATTTGATATTTTTGCTGTTTTTCCCCCACATTTTTTAGCTTAATTGACAATAGTTTAAAAATAAGACAAGAAATATTTATATTAAATATGGTGGTTTGTCTTAAATTAAAAAAAACCTAGATCTATTAGGTTTAAAAATGTTTAAAACTAAAAATGCAAAATGACAATGTTTTTTTTATGGGGGGATTTCATGACAAACAAAATGTGTGGGTGTTTGTACTTATTTTTAGATGTCAAAGATTTTTAAAAAGCATAGGATTAAAAAAGCATTAAATTAAATAAACATAGAACAACTGAACATTATAAAATGCAATCTGAGGCTTATTACTGTATAATATTGATTAAAGGTCAAATCCCACTGTAATCTTTTTAACAGGTTTAATTTCATTGTCATGTTAACTAGTTTAGTTCATTTCTTTATAACATTAACATAAGGTCATAAGTCCTTTGTCATGTTGATATATTTGTAATATCTAGAGAATGCTAAACTCCTCCTCTATTATTGTCTGTAGGTGCACTCAGACAAACGAACAAAGAAGGTGAATGAGATGGTTCAAGGCATTAAAGTAATCAAGTTACTGTCTTGGGAAAATGGGTTTATTAACTCCATACAACGAACGAGAAATCTGGAACTTACCTACTTGCTTGCTAGTAATATTTTCAGAGCACTAATGGGTAACTAGTTTTACATTGTTCTGTCTAATTGGAGTATTCGAGCTCAATTTTGTTACAGTTACAAACAAGTTTTAAAGAAAATAAACACATCTCTAACACTTTGTTATAAGTGAATTTTATTCTTTCAAACAGGTTTTCTGGGCATTTGTGCTCCAGTGATTGGTACATTGCTGGTATGATTATTTTTAAACTGTTATACTTTTTATTGAAAACTTTGTGCATAGCTATCATTAATTGCTATTATTTTTAAATTAATATATATTGTATTGACAATTTTGTACATAGCTTTCATTAACTGCTATTGTTCTAAGATTGATATATTTTAGAATATTTTGATCACATATATAAACTATTGCTTACTGTAAGTATATACAATTTTATTTAAGACATTCGTGTTGTACCCAGTATTTGAAGAGAAGCCTCTCACAGCTGGAGCAACTATGGCAGTACTGGCTGTTTTTAATCTTCTACAAGGACCTCTCCAAGTAACCATTTTTTTTAGCCTTACTGTAACATGTGAGACTGTTAACTGTTGTATTGTTTAGTGTTAGGTCTACATGATTCAGTCAATATTCTTGTATTAGTCATTAGCAGATCATGTCATTTTTTTATACATTTAATAAAATGTTTAATCTGTATTGCCCACTCACAGAGCATGTCAGCTTATGTATTTAATAAAATGTGTAATTTGTATTTGCCTCTGGCAGATCATGTCGCTTCTTTCGGCTTCTATTGCAAATGCACTGGTCAGTGCTCAGAGGCTGCTTCCTTTTCTTTTAGCAACAGAGATAGTACGGCCACACTCCTCTTTGCCAAGCTTTTCAAAGTCCTGCAGTGTCGGCCTAGACTCATCAGCGCCTTCACATGCAACTGTATGTATTTTGTACTTCCTACTTCATTTAAAGACATTTTTGGTTTAATTTTAATTGTTATCTTGATGCCATAGGCAAGTTTTTACTAAACTGATACTATATTTTGTTTTAAAATTATATAAAATGATTTTGATAAAAATATAATCCTAAACCATCAATGAAAAATAATTTTTTGTGTAATATCTAACCTCGTTAAAGTAATATTGAAAGATTAAACTTTAGACTTCAATCTGTTCTTATGAGTTTTGTTTACATATCCTACAGATAGAAAAGCTGGACTCTGTGCTTTCTGTGGATGGTAAAAGCCAGTCCCATCATGGGACATTTGAACTCCTCCCATTGGATAAAGACCATCGATCCAGCCGTAACAGTATTTCATCCAATACCAGTATTAAATACCTCACCCCAGGCAACACAGCATATGAGAACCACGGGGACTCAAAGTCAACAGTCAACATTGGCTTACCTCTTAGCAGCAGTGGAGGTAGCATGGTTGCAAACTTTCTTGAGCCGAAAAGAACAAATCTGAGCCGCAATGCCACCAGTTCCGAGCTATTGGATGTCAAACCCAACCCAGCTTTGATCAGGAAATCCAGTGCACCAGCGCTTGCTGTTTCGGAGATAACTGGTATCTTTTGTTTTGTTTCTGGTTTTTAAGGCTTTTTGCAACTCTAGCACATCATATTGAAATCATTTCTCTCAGCTTAAGAAGAATACTGTCAAAAAAATTTGATGCTGTATTGCCAAACCAGCATTTTTTAAAAGAACCAATTTTTGTTAATTCTGTTTTACATATTTATATAAAAAAAAGGTCTTTCAGCTTTACTTGTAATGTATGCAGGTGACTATAAAAGACGACGACATCATAGTCAGAGATCAGTTGAGGAAGATGATGCAGCTGTAGAAGAATGCACAATCATGGAGCTTACCAACACAATTGAAACACAGGGGGCAAATTTTTCATGGGAACTAAGTAAACAAGAAATAACATTAAAGGACATAACTATCAAAATCCCTACAGGTAGAACTTCTGATTTTTTTATGTGAACAGTGTGTTTAAATCAATTATTTAATATTTTCTATTAAGCACATGAAAGTGATTTTAATATAAAATAATTTAGCTTCTTGAAAACAAAGTTGTTGTTCATTTGTGATAGTCATTACCAAAAAAAAAAACTATATTTTAAATAAATAAAATGAATCTATTAATGTCTGATTGTAACCATATTTTTTACAGGTAAATTAACAATGGTTGTTGGTCCAGTTGGCTCAGGCAAGTCATCATTGCTGTCAGCTATGTTGGGGGAGATGGCGCAAGTTTCAGGGAACATTTTCAAAGCCAGGTAGTTTTCTCAATTTTCTACTTGTGCCTGGGTGATAGAGATTACTATTCGTTTAAAGAGTATCTAATTAAGTTTGAGTAGAATAAATATTAAGATTACAGCAGTTAAAAAAAGCTTCAAAATTTGCTATAAAAACAGTGTTGTGTGTAACATATGAACTTAAAAAATTATGTCGATATTACAAAAACAAGTATTATGTTCAAACTTAAAAAAATATTTTATATATGTTATCTAATGGTAACTTTTGGTCACATCCACAGAAATGTCACAATAGCATATGTGTCACAAAGACCATGGCTGCTGAATGCTTCTTTAAAAGACAACATATTGTTTGGAAAACCTTTTGTATGGAGAAAGTAAGTCTCAAATAAATAATAGCTTCAAAATACTAAGCCCCAATTTGATTTATGTTTAATAATCTAGCAGGCATTCATGAAAAATGTGTAGTTGTGCATTACTTTAAAGATCCAATATAATTTGTAAGAGGGTTTTATTTGGACATCCTTGCTACTCAGAGTTTTAACCAATTTTGTTTTTATTGAGATTTTAGACCAGTAATGATAATCTTTTTATATTTTATTAACTAAAGTATTTTAAATTATTATTGAAACTTTACAATTTAAACGCAGTTATAAAAATTTTGAGACTCTTTTTACCTGTCTTGTCATAAAAGTTAATTTAGAGAAATCAAATTTTTTTAGGTACAAAAAGGTTCTTTCATCATGTGCTTTGATGCCAGATCTTGAGCAGTTACCTGCAGCAGATAACACAGAAATAGGAGAAAAGGTATTTGTGACAGGGAGGGTTTGGTTTAAGATTATTACTATCTATATGAACTCTTTGATATAATGGCTTCTGTGACGAGGACTGTATCTTTCTTACTTCTGTGCGTAGTAACAATAACAATGTAACTCGCTAAAGAAGAATAATACTACACAAACTTTAATCTCATTGAAGATAACAGACACGTCTACAAAATTTCCAATTCCTACTATGTCGTACCCCCAACTGCAACTGTCTCTCTAATCTATGTCATTCTGTACTCGTCGTGTCATACTCACACTACACAAATTCTATCAAGTAAATAAAACTACAGGACATACTCTTGAACCATGTCTATTGTCAATATGAACTAGCTTGAAACGTCCTAATTAATACATATTTCTTACTCTGTTTAATCTAGTCATATACACATCTATACTATAGTAGTATTGTATTTAAAATAATGTCCCCCTTCTTTGGAATTCAAACCCTTACATCTTTCTTTGACACTGGTATTTGTGTTGAACTATTAGCTTTTAATCTTTTAAAAAACATTGTTTTCATATTTTTACTTTTTTCCAGGGAGTTAATTTAAGTGGAGGTCAAAAGCAGAGGATAAGCATTGCCAGAGCTTTGTATGCCGAGGCTGAAACTGTCTTGTTGGTGGGTGTCTGTTCATTCCAAACTTTCATCAGCTGTAAAGTTATGCTGATGTATTTTTATAAAACAAATAACCCAAACCTAAACCCTACCTATAAATCAAACGTTAAACCTAATATTATGTATTGATAACCTCTTTAGTATAGCTCTAAACTCTACTTCTAGCCTTTAATCAAACTTTTACCCAAACTATTAGCATTTTATGTTGATTAAATTATCATTAAGAAACAATTTTGTCTAAATTTTTGTTTTGTACAAGTCTAAAACTTACTTCTATAAATGTTAATGCTGCTAGGATGACCCCTTTTCTGCCCTTGATTCTCATGTGGGCAAACATGTAATGGAGGAGGCAGTACTAAAACGATTAGTCAAGCGTAGCCGCACTGTTATACTAGTAACTCACCATCTGCAGTATTTAACATATGCTCATCAGGTATGATCATGTTGTATTTTCTTTTACATTTTTAATTTGCCTTATCTTTATTTAATTATAATTCTTTACATTTATTCAGAGTTACAATGATAAATAAAAGGAAAGCAAAAACTAATTTACAAAAACTGATTGGAAAAAATGCTATGTAGCATATCTTATATTAAATCAGATGCATGTGAAAGATATTGGCAAAATAAGTACTGGTTAACTTAAAGATCTATCCAGGATTTGTTTCAATCATGTGCTTAATATTTACTCTAGGTCATTGTAATGGCCAATGGTCACATCCATTATCAAGGAAAAGTTGGCGATGTAAAAAAATTTGATCCTGATTTGTATGATGGATGGAGGAAAGCTATCAGAGATGCTAAAGCAGCTGAGTTTAAGTATGTTTTATCTTGGCTTTTAGTAGTGAAAACAATGCACAAGTGTTACATTGGTATTTTATCTAACAAAACACATTACTTTTTACTCCCACTATTTTTTTCTATTGTTTATGGTTGAATGTTTTTGTAACATTTAAGTTTTGAATTCTGTAAAGAAATTATTAAAATTAATATTCTATTAGACAAGTAATTTATCAACTAACATTATTCAGAACAATATATTTAGGTTTTCATATCCCATTTTTAATTAAAAATTCAAAACATCTATGTTATTAATTCACTTGAAGTATTCAGTTTTTTCTATTATTTATCAAGTAACACTATTCAGAACAATATATTTAGGTTTTCATATCCCACTTTTTAATTAAGAATTCAAAACATCTGTTATTAATTTACTTGCAGTATTTAGCTTTTTCTATGATATAAATGTCTGAAGCACTAAATTTAAGTTGTTTTGTTCCAGTCAAAAATTTGAAGGAGGAGATTTGTTGCACTTGGAGAGAAAACACAGTGGAGGGAGTCAGGTTAGTCATGAAACAGTACCGCGCCCTTCTTCTTCACAGGTGGGTC
This sequence comes from Physella acuta, assembly GCF_028476545.2. NCBI lineage: Eukaryota > Metazoa > Mollusca > Gastropoda > Physidae > Physella > Physella acuta. The sequence continues at coordinate 186,763 of NW_026732845.1, read as the reverse complement.
ATCCTTCTCTACTGCATGTCCGTGGCTTATTGTACAACACAGCTGGTCTGCTTCCCTGTGTCACACCAGCAGACGTCTGCTTTAACTTTTCTGGCTTTGGCTACTTTTAATACAACGATATCCAGTCTCTTTTCATCAGCTTGAAGCAGTTGCTGACATTTTTGTTTAAACTCTCAAGCAAAGTCAGATTTTAATTTCTTTTATTTAAAAAATCTTTCATTGATAGATTTTAAAATTTGAACTACTGGTTGTAAAGATTACAGTTTTAAATTTTAAATGATTTCTGAAAATCCTTACATATTTAAAGGTCTCAGTCCATATTCTAGGTTATACTACTCAACATTTTTGGACCTTAAATATTGTAATTAAACATGTTAATGATTATTCTTTTAAAATTCATTCTTCAAACATATAAAAACTATATTACTATCAGTATAGTAAAAACTGTTACATGTTGTTGCTTTTAGTATTTAACATACTGGTGTGAAAGAAGCATAAAGAAGTTTAATGCGGCAAACTGTAAAACCTGTAACTTTGTTTAACTTGAAAACTTGCTAAAAAGTAATTGTTCCTATTAAGAACATAGCCATTTTTCAATTTTGTAGGTTACTTTGACTAAAAATGAGAAAACAAAGATGTTATAGTTTTTTTTACAAATTAAATATAAAACATTTCAGGGTATATAAAATAGTTTGTAAGTTTACATTTTTTTTTATAAATCTTGCTTCCAAAATACACTATACTTTCTTATATCTATAATAAATTTTTCAAGACATTTTTGTTTTCTAAGTCTCTCAAATGAAAGGCATACAAATTGTATCCGCTTTAAGTTGTGTCCTCTTTATCCATAGTCACTTAGACGTAATGTAAGTATGCACATGGCAGTCTGACCATTGTTTTCTTGATCAACATACCTTTCAGATTTTATAAAACTTCACCAACATTGCTCTACACCGTCCTGTCAAGCACAGAATGCTTACACTTGTTAAATGTAATGTAATCGAATTGAAAGATTTTCCCCTTGATTTCCTCCAGTTTTTTCCTGCATTTTGTTGATGAATTTTGAGATGTTTTTAACACTCACAATGGATTGATGTTTTTTTTCTTCAAATTTTGAAAATTAACTTTTAATTATTTGTGTTTGGAAACAATTTATTATTTGATCTTCATTATATTTAAAGCTAAACATTTGTTTCCTTTTTACTGAGTTTGTCTTCAATTTACTACAATAGCTATTTTTTCATATTTATGATAATTTTTTATAATAAAATTATTAATTCAATTATCACAAACATAATTACTTCATAAGTAATCATTTAATAGGTGCAAAAAGCTCTCATTTTTTAAATCAAGATTTCTTAATGAAGTTATATATAATTATTTACACTATTTCACAAGGAAATAAATAGTACAAAACTACTTATACTTCGTTTATTTTTAAAACAATATGAATAAACAAGTTAAATAAAAAACAAGATTAAAAAAAAGTTCCATTCCTTTTAAAAGTAAACTTTTTGTCCAACAGTCCCAACTTAGTGTTCCTGGTCTAGCTGGGGGCTTTCCTTCTGGTCGTAAAATGTCAGCTATGTCTGTCATGACTGAAGCCAGCAATGAAGATGCAGGTGACATAAGCCCACATGATGATGATGATGACATTGGAGCTAACAGGGCATCAGGTAGGTTTAGCCACATCCAACTATACCTGTGTTAACAGAGCATCAGGTACATTTTCTTGTGTGAACATGGCTTCTTTAAAAAAAATTATGTTTTATAAAATAGCTTACATTTCAAATCTTCTTTAAGAAATCAGTCACACATACATTGACTAAACTAAATATAACTCGGCTGGGAAATGGTGTTTGAAGATTTTCCACCAACTCTACTTAAATATGTTGAAGTAAAGCTGCATGTAACTATAGATTAGCACGTTGACATTACAGCAGTCAATGACATGGGTAAAAGGTAGAGTGCACAATTACTTAATGAAATGCCCCACGTTTGGTTTTGGGCTTGAGTTTGTCTGAATCTGTCCGACTGAAGTTGAGAGAGTAAAGGTGGCTGACCACACAATCTCTATGTAAGCTTAAGTCACATTACCAGGTGAAATCTAATTTAGCTGCTCCAATTTGTCTAAAAATGACAATTCTCATACTGCTGACAACAATGACCAAGCAAATATGAAAGTTCTTATGCACTGAGTGTAACCTGTATGCTTGCAGCTGAGCAGATAGAAGAGAAAGGGAAGCTGATCAAGCAGGAGTTCAGGGAGACTGGTGCTGTGAACATGTGGGTCTACCTCCGTTACTTCCAGTCCTGCTCGGTGTTCATGTGCCTCGTCTCAGTCCTTCTGCAAGTAAGTACCTGCTTGTGCTGGAACAAGTCAACCTGTGTTTTGTTGTTTTCTTCACTGCACGTTAACACTAGATTGATGTTTTATCATCATCATCGCTGTCTGTCATCCCATCCCCCTCTAAAAATTGTGTCACCTCTTTCCCCCTTTTAAAAAATTTTATCTAGATAAAACATGACAGTAAGTGTTAGGATTTTTTTTCATGGTTTCACCTCCTAAATGGTGTCACCCAGTGCATACCACACTTCCCTTACCCCACCTTTTGTGGCGCCACTGATTCTGTCTCTATAGGGCTGGTAAGTAGGTCAATAAACAGTTCTATGGCTCATGCAGGTTTTATTGAGCCGTAGAACTGGTTGGTGACCTACTTATCACCCCTATAGGCTCTGTCTTCCAGCTGGCCTACTATATTTTATAGTTGTCTAAATTGAAGGCCTATCTATTTTTGCAGTGTTGAAGAGATCATAACAATGTTGTAATTAGATAATTTTTTTTATAGCTGGCCTACCATTCGTTGATTGTAATAAGATAATTTTTTTTGTAGCTGGCCTACCATTCGTTGATTGTAATAAGATAATTTTTTTTTGTAGCTGGCCTACCATTCGTTGATTGTAATAAGATAATTTTTTTTTGTAGCTGGCCTACCATTCGTTGATTGTAATAAGATAATTTTTTTTTGTAGCTGGCCTACCATTCGTTGATTGTAATAAGATAATTTTTTTTTGTAGCTGGCCTACCATTCGTTGATTGTAATAAGATAATTTTTTTTTGTAGCTGGCCTACCATTCGTTGATTGTAATAAGATAATTTTTTTTTGTAGCTGGCCTACCATTCGTTGATTGTAATAAGATAATTTTTTTTTGTAGCTGGCCTACCATTCGTTGATTGTAATAAGATAATTTTTTTTTGTAGCTGGCCTACCATTCGTTGATTGTAATAAGATAATTTTTTTTTGTAGCTGGCCTACCATTCGTTGATTGTAATAAGATAATTTTTTTTTGTAGCTGGCCTACCATTCGTTGATTGTAATAAGATAATTTTTTTTTGTAGCTGGCCTACCATTCGTTGATTGTAATAAGATATTTTTTTTTTGTAGCTGGCCTACCATTTGTTGATTGTAATAAAATTAATTTTTTTGTAGCTGGCCTACCATTCGTTGATTGTGACCTCCAACTTCTGGCTGTCAGTGTGGGCCAGTGACTCGAGTGTTTATGCTAGAAATGTTTCCCGCATGATGCTTACATCTGGCAATGTCACGCTGCACACTGAGGTACAACAATTTAAATATTTATTTTTTATTTACTGTAAGCCCATACATTTTAATACTTGCTACTCAACTCTGATCATTGTTATAAGAAAATAAATATAATATGTGTATTAATATTGATAATTTTTTGTTATGTTCTAAAAAAAATTTCTTCATATAAACAATGGATGCTAACCTTTGAACAATTTATTTTCCTCTCTAGTTTGACAACTCACCTTATCTAATGACATACATTTACCTGTCCATTGGATCTGTGCTGGCCACATTGATTGGCTGCCTGGTTATTTATCACACTGGATATGTAGGCTCCAAGAACCTCTTTGTCAACATGCTTGTCACTGCCATCCACTTCCCTATGAGGTAGCTAAACTTTCTCTTGTTAGAATACACTTGAAAATTATGCTTGCTCTTTAAATGCTGCTCAGTAGGTTATTGTTATGAAAAATATAACTTATAAGTTTTTTAATTAGTCACTTTTAAAAACAAGTAATCAAAAATGATATTGTTTTTATATAGTTCTTCGGTGCCAATAGTTTTGAGATTAATTAATGGTTTGTATGCAATGGTGTGGCGCTGGACTGCTAAGCCGAAAGTGTTGAGTTCGAATCCAGGTTCAATTCACTAGAACGTCGATGAGTTCCACCCAGCTCTAATGAGTACCTAACTTTCGTTAGGGAAAAATAAAGGCGGTTGGGCATAGTGCTGACCATACTATCCCTTCATATACCAAGGTAACAGAAATAGTTGAACTCTACTTGCCCCAAGGACCGTTAAGTTCAAAAAGGAAACTACTTTTTTTTACATGATTTGTACCTATAAAGTATGAGTTCACCCAACTCTGCCTGATATTTGAGTAAAGTGGGTAAAAATAAGCATTTATGCTTTGTACAGCATCAGTGATCAAGGAATTCATCTTTTTATGGTCAGGTTTAAAAGGACACTTTACTTTATTTTTATCTTACTTTGCCAACTTGATTTAACTCAAGCAGAAGTAATTATCATCAATTAAATCAATTTCATTAAAAATATGTATATATATTTTAGATTTTTTGACACAAACCCAAGTGGTCGAGTGATTAACAGATTTTCTGCTGATGTTATTGCAGTGGATCAGGTAAGACATTTCATTTAGATCTAAACTGGCTAAAATTAGTTTAATAATCTGAATTTTATAATTTCTTAATTTGTATACATAAGGGTTAAGACAAATTATGAGACTGTATAAAAAATGCTAATCATAAAAAAATATAGAGTGCTGGTAGTTTTAATATAAATATTTCTTTTCCCAGAGACTTGGAGGTAACATAGAGAACTTGATCCGCTGTGTTTTTTTCACCATCTCAGCCATTGTGGTCAATGCCATCACATCTCCCTACTTCCTGTTTGCTGCTGTGCCCTTTTTCATCATATACTACTGTTTGCAGAGGTTTTTCCGCTCCACAGCAAGGTAAGGAGAAAAAGCTATTTCTGATTGACTTAAAAATATGAAAAAAGATTTTCAATGCAATTTTTGACACAAAATGTAAACTCAGAAGTTATGAAAAAAGATTTTCATTGCAAGTATTATTTTCCAAGTGTGTTGTTTTCTTTAAGCTTTTATTGAAATGTCACACGTATTATTCTTTCATCATAATATCCATTTTTTAAATTCATTCATTAAAAATTTGTTGTCTTACCCCTTCCATCATGAATTTGTATTGTTCTTTCATCATATTTTAAATTCAACTATATTGTTGCAGATTTTGTATGAATTAAATACATCATCCATTAATTTGATTAATTGATGAAGTTAAATAGTTAACTACTAAAAAGCAAATTTGATTTCATTTTTAGAGAGCTCCAGCGGCTGGACAGTGTTACCAAGTCCCCAATATTCTCTCACTTCTCTGAGACTCTAGGAGGACTTGCAGTAATAAGAGCTTTTGGGTAAGATACGTTTCTTTCAAAAGCTACAAACTGTTTGATTTAAAATTGATTCTCTTGTAAAATTGGTGGTATGGAAATTCATGTTTGAACTGATTTTGTTTTGCCTCTATGACTGTTAGGATTAGGTTTTTAAGGCTATGGTCAAGACTATGGGTTATGACTATGGTTATGGCTGTAGGTAAAGCGAGGTAATGCGAGGTTTGAGGCCATGATTATGATTATGTCTGATCGGTAATGGGAGGATTAGGATCATGTTCAAGGTAGCAATATTAATAAAACCAAACTCAGCTTCAGTACTTCCTATCAATATCCTTACAAGTTGCATATCAAACATTAAAAGCAATATCAATGTATTCCAATGTATATTTTGTTTTGAATTTTTTTAAAAAGTCATAATATAGTTAATTCCCTGTTGATTAGCTTATTGCTGTTGTGTATTTCAGTGTACAGACAGATTTCAAGAGGAGAGCTTTTAAAGCCATTGATACAAATGTTACTCCATTTATGTTCATTCACACAACTAATAGGTGGCTTGGTATTCGTTTAGTAAGTCATTTATCTCTTGATCAAAATATAATTTGTTACTGCAATTTTGTTAGATGTTAAAACAAAAAAGTTATTCAACTTTAAAGTATCTGCGTCAATGAAAATATATTTTAGAGAACTTAAAATATTTTTAATATCATGAGGTATAATCAAACAATATACTTGATGTGTGTCTGGGTAAAATTTTTCATTTTTATGATCTAATTAATTTGGTTTCTTTCTTAAAATTGTATTCATATGTTGTTTATTGTTTCAGGATTTTATGAGTTGCCTTCTAGTTTTTATATCAACCCTTGCTAGCCTGAGTTCAGGTCTGCATGGAATGTCTAACCCAGCATTCATTGGTCTATGTATTACATATGCTCTCATGGTAAATCCTTTTTTAACTGTTAAATACAGAAGCTTATTAAACAAAGTTATGTAACTATTCTGTTGATTTTTTAATTCCTATAATACTTTTTTGTTTTGTAGTAAAAAAATTGCCATTTCTCAACATCTTCATTAGAATAGCTGTTTTATTATTGTTTGTATAAAGTTGAAAGTGTTAATGGAAGGGAAATTAAAACTTTAGGAAACAAACATAAGAAATAATAAACCTTTGTAATCTTCCAAAAGTGATAGCATGATATTTTTACCTATTCTCATCATCCAACCATAACAATGACATATTCTGCTTCCATCAGACAATTTCAGAAACAAATGCATTTCTTTTCATCTTTTTGTAGAACAGTATTTAAGACTATAATCTTTTCAACATTTTTACTACATCATTAAAAAAACATTTACTTGTAAAATGGTTTCATGAAATTTGGTATTAAATTAGTTGTACTAGTAAAAATAAATTAGAGTACTACTCAAATCAATACTTTTTGTGGAATGTTTATTCAGGTATCAGGTCAACTAAACTGGATTGTGCGTATATCTGCTGAGGTGGAGATGGGTATGAATGCCGTTGAGAGGGTTCTAGAATATACAGATTCTCAGGTGGAAGCAGGGGTAGCATCTGAAGGTCAGCCATTTTTTTTGTTTACTTAACTAAAAGTTTTTAAACTGCTGGTTTTATTCAGTTGAGGTATTGTATGTTTTAAATGCTAATGGGAACATATAATAGGAAAAGTGTAATCATCACATGTGAGTACCTTGCTTAAGTTATTAGGTTGGGGGTTAGCTGGTTTTAGTTTTTGAGCATTTGTATCTTTTCCGCTACTGCTGTATTTTCATTCAAGTCTACTCAGTTGAATGTAGAGCTTGACGTAAAGTTCCCTTTTTAAGCCTAAAAGCTTATGTGGCAAGTGTAGTTGAGTTCACCTGTTTCTGTGACCACGGCAAATGAAGGGTTAGTTTGGTCTGCACTATGCCCAGCCGCCTTTACTTCCACTAAAGTGAGTTCAGTATTCATCAGAGCTGGGTGGACTCAAGGACATTCTACTGACTTGAACCCAGATTTGAACTTGAGACTTTTGGGTTAGCAGTCTACCACTACACCATGCATTCAATACTAGAAAAAGGGAAAGTGAATTTATCAATCTGTCCTTTAGACTGGGCTAAGAATCTAACTCAGGCTTGTCCATACTGTCCCACAAAGGTATTTGATACTGAACTAAACATTTATTCTTGTCTTTGAATGTAGGTGCTGTATCAGTTCCTGAGTCTTGGCCCAATGCTGGCAAGATAGAGTTTAAAGATGTTACACTGAGCTATTCATTAGATTCAGAGCCTGTCCTTCACACAGTATCTTTTGTAATAGAAGGTGGTCAGAAGGTCAGTTTTATTTCATTTTTTACTTCAATTTTCCTTAAGTCTCACACAGCATTTGTTATCCTAAATTTAGTACCTCTCTTAAATTGATTGATACTAATGTATGTTAATACTTAGTTAAGCTTTAGGTCACTTTGCATTTAAAAATTACTTGTTTTTTTATAAGATTCTCACTTTTTAAAATTTCAATAGCTTTTTTAAAAAAGTAGCTTATAGTTCTGAAGATACGTTGTAAAAATTAAAAAGACATGATGATTCAAGCATTATTTATAATTGGAAAATAAATATTGCAGTTAGGAATTGAATACTTATAAGAATTTTCTAAAATGATAATTATAGCTATCAAATAGTGAAATAAACATTCTTTAGAACTCACTGCTTTTATGTTTAAAGTTATAAAAGAACTAAACAATGTTTCCCTCCTCATCAGGTTGGCATTTGTGGCAGGACAGGTAGTGGTAAATCCTCCATGATTCTGGCCCTGTTTCGTCTCCTGGAAATAAACGAAGGCACTATTCTAATAGATGGCCTTGACATCACAAGGGTCGACCTGGTCACACTGAGGTCAAGACTGGCAATCATTCCTCAGGACCCAGTGCTGTTTACAGGGACAGTGAGGTAGGCTTCACTTAACATGAATGCCTATTTTGTTGATACAAATTTCATATATTATAGAAAACAAAGTTGTCTCTTGCTAGTGAAAGTTCACTAACTTTACTTGACTCTTTCAACAAGCAGTGTGCGGGATGTGATGATGTATTTCCCCAAAACTTTGTGTAAACCCTCTGGGCCATACACTTTGCCCTTGTGACTAAGTTATACCATGTACATTTTTCAGGTTTAACCTTGACCCAAACAATACAAGGTCTGATGAGAGACTGTGGTCAGCCTTAGAAGCTGTGCAGATGAAAGATGTGGTCACAGCCTTACCTGAGCAGCTGGGTAAATTATTTCTTTTACAATCTGTAGTACAGGTGTACTGAAATTCTTCAAGAAATCTTACACATTTAATGATAATTTTTTTCATTTGAACATGTGTTTCTTTTATTTAAATTTCATGTTAAAGCATACTTTAACCCTTACAAACCTGTTATGTACTTAGTATATTTCAGATTTTCTCTGGCCCAGTTTTGTACAATTGGCTTATTTACATTCTCTTCCCTCTTTCACATATTTGGTTGCATAAATTTCCATCAAACATGAATACCAAATCAGACACAATATAAATGTTTTTTTCTTGCACCACTGTGCTAGGCACAAAAAGGCTAACTTTAGTTTTAAATTATAACAATTGAGAACATTTTTAGTTTTCTATGCCTACTTATAGTTGTTGACAAAATGGGTTGGACACGGGTCAGCAAATCTGGGTCAAAATATTTCAAACCTGAATTGGACTAGTAGGTTACGAATCTGATCTGGTTTGTCTGACTGACGTTGAGTCTAGATGCAGATCTATACTAAAATATTTCTTGTGGTCAATAACAGCAATTATGGGATGATGTGATAGAGTGGTAGAACATGCGACTGCTAACTCATAAGTCTCGGGCTTAAATTTGTGCACCTAGATTTGATGAGTACCTGACTTTAGTTAAAATAAAGGTGGCTGAGCAAAGTGCTGACCAAATAATCCCTTCAAATGCTGAAGTCATGGACACAAGTGAACTCTACTTCACTTGCCCATGAACCATCACGTTTGAAAGGGAATTTTACTTACTACTGTACTTACTTTACAATAACTATTAACACACCTGCTTTTAGAATGTTTGTATATTTATTCACTTCTAAGTAATTTCTACATGTTCCAAACAAACTTACTCCATATTTTCCATGTTTCATACAAAATTTCATTTAATGTTTATTATTATTGATTTTACTAAATTTTGACCAAAATTTTCTCATCCAACAGAATCAGAAGTTGTCGAAGGAGGGGATAACTTTAGTGTAGGTCAAAGGCAGGTAAAGCAAATATATTTATTTTATTGTTTAATAACAAATAGTTAATATTACATGATTCTTTTAAATGGGAACTTGGGTAGAAGAAATGGTGTTCTAAGAATTTTAGCTTTATTTCAACATCTTTAAAATTTAATTTCATCACAGTGGGTTAAGGGAGGAATGTTGTATCAACATTGTAAAAATCTTAGTGCTGTGCTAAATATTTTTAATGTGTCTACAGCTAATGTGCATGGCTCGTGCATTTTTGCGAGACTCCAAGATAATAATAATGGATGAAGCTACAGCGTCCATTGACTTAGACACAGATGCCAAAATCCAGAGTATTATTCATCAAGCAATACAGCAGCAGAAAACAGTAATAACTATTGCTGTAAGTTTGGTTTTTATTCACATAACACACACCTGAAAATTATGTTTCAATTTAGATTTATGTTGTCTTTGCTCTAAGAGATTCAACCTCTAACCTTGTTAATACAAATTTATGCTGTAAATAAGTCTTTTGACAAAATACATTACCCTGGTTGCCCATAAGGTAGAAGAAGTAGAGTTTATCTATGACAAAACAACTACGCTATTCAACTTCCAATTGGACATGAGAAGAATGTGACTGTATTGTTTGTAGCCATATCCCTCATGTTGCTGATCTTTGCTGTTTGATCTATTTGTACATATGGCAAATGAAGCACAGTTTATCTGCTTTTGTTATCTTACCTTGTAAAAGGAAAGAATTGTGTGGTCAGTAGACCAGGCCCCCCCACCCACCCACCCACCCCTACTGGGACACTCATACAGACACTCTGACATTCCAGCAGAAACAGGTAGATGCAAACAAAATTTTGAGCCAAAAATTTTGAAAAATCTGACTGCAAGAAACCAGCCAAACAAATACTGTACAACAAATGTCACTATCTTGTTTCCTTGACTTGGCTTGTATAAGCCTCCATACAACTACTCCAGTCTTACACCCCAACAGATGTCACTATCTTGTTTCCTTGACTTGTGTAAGCCTCCATGCAATAACTTCAGTCTTACACCCCAACCATTTCTTACAGCACCGGCTCTCCACTATAATGAACTACGACAAAGTCATGGTGCTAGAATACGGGGAGCTGAAAGAATTTGACTCCCCGAGTGAGCTAGCATCAGACGAGATGAGCATATTCTACAGCTTGCTGCATGGGATGACAGACTCCAACACCAAGTAACACTGCTGTACCATCCATCACCTCCACTTGCTGAACAACCTTCTACAGTGCTGGTAGCTTGTTATTTCAATCATACAACTTTTGTAATCAGCTCAAGACCGTTACATGTTTTTGTATAGTATTTTATCAAACAATGAATAGTGTAAACGTTTGTTTTCAAAGAATGTTTTATTCCATGTTTTGTCTTATGACATTGCTCATTGTTCTTTATACTGCATGTCTTAGGGTTACGCTGTGACTCAAATTGCATTGTAGATACCAATTTATAAACTTAAAATGATACAATTATATACATAATCGTTATCCTAACACTAATTCACCATTAAAGTTTCCATTACTGTTATTCATCACAACAAATATTTGGTTAGTATTATAAGTAATCTTATATAGATTTGTACATAATATTTCTATGTAAGTTTTTCTTAACATTAGTTGCACTAATGTAATAGTTTTAGTATTTAAAGATACATATTTATAACAGACTTTAAACAACTTTGGTTTTACTGTTTTCTTTTTAACTTGTTTACATCAGTCATAGCATGATTTGAATTAGGAAACTTTTTAGTATTAAAGTATTGTTGGGTGTTTGAGACAAATGTCATGATGTTAAGACACTTTAATAATGCTGTACAGCTGCTATCAGTGTTAAATGTTAACATACTTTTAGTTTAGTTCTACACTGTTATTATAATGTTTGTTTTTATTTTATATTATGCACGCACAAATCCATGCTCAAAACTACAGTATTGAAATTTTTTTTTTTTAAATGATCAGCAAGTCAGAGTAACTAGTCACTTAATTTGCACTGAAAATTTACATATTTAAAAAACAATTGTTATAGTCAACTGTTAGTAAATATTAATTTGTTTTTTATATTTTACTTTTTGATTGTTACAAAATTTATATTTTAAAAATTTCATTAACAAAAATTTTGGTAGAAGCTATTGATTTTATGAATGATATGTAAACTTTTACAATTGTTACTATTAATTTTTCTATATGACTTGATTTTTTGGCAGTCCAATACAATCTGAATATGATTCTGTAGGGAAATATAAAGTCAGCTAGGGCTAGTCTGCTGAACAGTTTGTCTACTACTGGCTATAAGCTTTCAAATATTAGTTTTAAACTATTTTTGTTTCAGTGATTAAAATCAATTAAATTGTAGCTAAATTTTCTATAAGTTATGAAATTTGATTAAGTCATTTTAGTTTCAGTGATTAAAATGTATCAATATTAAAATAAGGTATTATTGTCAAGTAAGGCATTAAATGTACTACTTAACTATTATATATTGTTTTTCATGATTGTGCCCTATATGAAATATAGTTCTCTGAACTTTTAAAAATGTGGTAATGTTATTTTAGTCTTATAATGCAGTCATTTTGAAATTGAATCACCCATAATTTTGGTTTTAAATATGTTAGCTCATGTTAAATTTGTTTTTCACTTATATCTACTCCAATATTTTATTGGTTGATTGTTGGATGTTTAGATCCTAAAGGTTTTTGTACATTTTAAAATGTTTTAATTATTAAGCCAATCAGTGACATTGGAATTAACATCTGTTACTGATATTTGTTTGTTTTACTTATAAGGTATATACAATAAACTGGTGTTGTTTGTCATGAAAACAAGATAAGTTAAATTGTTATTAAAAATGTGACTGTTGCAAGGTAAACAAAGATACATCGCTAGGTGAAGAATTATAGAACTAGCTCAAACTATTGAAGCTTTAACTACTTGAACCTGCTTCCCTGACTCCAGCTTTAAGTTTGTTATTGAAGTGTTCATTGTTGTTGCGTGTAAATATTTGTTGATATTGCTGTAGACAAGCTAAGACCCTGCACTTGTGTTCACTAAATATTTATGTTTGCAGTTTCTTATGATTTGTAAGGCAGTAGCTACTATGGACACCAGGGTAATCAATTTAGTGCAGTATTTAGGTTTTGATCATTGGAAATATTTCCAGCACCTAAGTTATTTGCTTTTTTTATGTGTCCCATTTTATTTTATAGGTAAAATCTATTGGAAAAACGAGTACTTAAAAAAGTCAGAAGTAAAGAAACAATTACTGGCTGTGATATGTTTGTGTTTCTATTTAATTAGGCTGTGAGGTTATTTTATTTGCTACTCAGTTCCTACAGTGAAAAATGATGGAGTAAAAAGCTATTAACTCTATATAAAACAATCTATGCATGTCAATTAGTAGTTAAAGTATTGTTAAATTAGCTTATGCTTTAGTTTTACCTTTTCTTCAAAGCTTTTCACTAGTAGTTTTTTTTAAATTTGCTACTTATCACCCAAAGAAATGGTAGATTTTTTTTAATGTTATAAAGAAAGTGTTTTTATGTATAGGTACTTGACTTAACTTCGAACAAAAATTTTCTTGTGTCCTTAATTTTCAATTTTACTTTAGTGTATTGTATGTGTTTGAAACTGAAAACCATGTTGATATTTTAATATGTGTCATTTAGTGACAACAGAAAGTTTTGTTCACCACTGGTGTTGATTGTACTAACTTTTATTAAAAAAAATCAGCTTTTTGAATTTCTATTCTTGTCCATTTTTTAACATTTTAATTATATAATTTATTATATTTATTTTTCAGATGACAGTTTACTATTATAATCATTGTAATCAAGGAATTTTTGAATATTTTGGTTTGACTGCATATTTGGATGATTGTTTAAATGTTGTGTTAAGTATTTCTTTCTTCATTGAGGAAATAAGCAATGGCTGTACAAATTTAGATGTTAACACTTGAATAAGCTAGTACTTGACAGATGACTGAGATGAACACATTTACCACACCCTGAAGCTTTTTAATGAATCAATTAAATTGTTGGTTAATGTAGATTTTAGTGAGAAAAAATATTTCTGGGTCTAGCTTAGACCGCCTCTGCTGTTTTTGAGATAGTTCCCATCATATCTTTTTTTTTTATTCTGGATTGGAAAAAAACTGTGCAAAGTTTTGCAATGATACTATCTTCTAGTCAAATAATAAGGTTATCACATATGCCAGTGAATGAGTTTTAGTGGTGTATTTTTAGCAGATATGTAAGCATTCACTGCTGACAGAAATGTGTATTCACATTAAACTTTGTTAAACATCTATCAAGCAAAGTGAAAACATGATGATAATATTTTTTTTAATTGACCATATCGTATTTGAACATTTGTATTGCAAAACTACTACTGTTTTTTTTTGTGTGTTTTTAACGTGTTTTGTTCGTTAAGTAAAATTATTTGTAGAATATGTTGCTATTATACTGAAATTGTACAGAATGTATTAGGTGAAAGACAATTTAGTATATAAGATGAATGATTTAATTATATGATAAGAATGAAGATAGTGGATGAAGACAGATAGTTTAAAACAGCTATGTATTTGGGAGTCTGCTTAAATCATGTTGCCACAAAATGTATGGAACTGGGGCGGTGATAGTTTAATAGTCTTATATATGTAAATAGTCTTCATTATTTATATGCATTATATTTATTTATATTCAAGTTGTACTGTGTACAAGCACTGATTGTGTGCTTTCAAATTTTCATGTTCACATATTGTCATTTTTGTTGTATTTAATTTTAAAATTTACCTTGCTTCTCACTGAGAGACTAGATTTTTCTATGTACATTATGGTGCTTAGTTGGACCATTCACACCAAATTTACACTCAATACATCTGTTGTAAATAAAAGTTGACTTTGGGATGTTTTGCTGTGATTACAATCTTAAGCCCAGTAAGGATAGTTTTATGAAATTTAGCAATTTAGGTTTTAAATTTCCTAATTGTGAATAAAAATGAAAACGATAGTTAAGAAATATCATGATCACTAATTTTCTATCAGAATTTTTTTAAAAAAAGAAAGAGAATCATTTAATTAGATCAGCGTGTAGATCTATGTATAAAAAATATATTTCAAAATGTATATCACCGCAATGTTGTCAGCTGGCCATAGATATCTTGGCTGTAACCAATGGCGCCTGCATGTTTTCTGTTAACAAGACCTTGGTGCTTCTCTTATTTATCTAATCATTAGGTTTTATTACATGAATGTTATCATAGCCACTCTTGAGCTCCCTTGTATTTAGATAGACTGTTATTGTAGCTAGTTTCATTTTACAATCTCTCCTGTGACTTGTAGATAACTGTTCTTTTAACAATACTTAAACTTTATTGTGATCTTTTTCCCTTGAGCATGGTTCTACATTTTCAATGACTATAGCTATGTATAGGCCTGTCTTCATGTAAAATGTGTTATTTTAATGTGCATATTATTGATTTATGTCAGGAACTATTTTAAAACTATGACCAATACAAGTGATATTATATCTTGATAGAACTAATTTTTGTTTAAATTAATTTACATTTTTTAATATGCCATTTACGTAATGTGTACACAGGCAACTGTAAATGTACATGTGAGTTTATATTGTTAACTATTTTGTTTAAAAAATATATTACGACGAGCAGGTAGTCAACCATGCAGTGAATCCTTAACAGATATTAAACTGGACAATGAAATATTTAAGACCGAACTATTAGTTCCCCATGCCAAAAGTTGAATTTACAACCAGTGTCTCAGCCTCATCTGATATTAAACTTGACAATGAAATATTTTTAAACTGTTTTGTTTGATAGAATCTCAGCTGTGTTGCCCTGTACTATTTTTTCTTACTATCAATTCACTTTAACCATTAGCAGTTCAAAGACAAATATTTTAGATAAACATAAAAAAATCAATTACTATAATGTTTGTGTTGTTTTCAATATGAAGGGGCTGTTTCATTTTAGCATAAATAAACTATAGATAATTTCAGTTAACAAAAGAGATGTGTTTTTGAGGTTGTCTTGATATCTTGATTGTGAGTGATAAGAAATTATACTGAATAGTCCTATCACTTGTTAGTCTAATATTGTTTTTTACGTTGTCTTATATTTAAAATGGGATTGATAATTATAATGAATCATCTATCCCTTGCGTAAGTCAGTCTAATAATAGTTTTTGACAAGATGAGTGATGCTAGTACAAACATAATGAATTAAAAAAGAAAATGTTTGCAAAATTTATTCCTGTGCAGGAGGGTGGGATGATCAGAGACCATTTTATTGTTTTCTACAGACATTAATGCATAGTAACTGACTCTGAGTGTTGTTTTATTAAATGTGTATGGACATAATGGGACATACTTAACTTTTCTTGCGGTAGCTAGTGTTGGTTTTGCATCAGTGTACAATTATGGACTGTGAGCTAAGGGATAGTTACATGTATTGTACACATTATTGTAGAATGTAATGGTTTGGTTTTAAGAAATCAAAATAGTGTTAGAGCTATTGGATGAAGTAAAGGTTTGGGTTACATCACATGCTAGATTGACTAGAGTTTGTGGGCACTTTATAAAAATAGATAATTCTTATGTAACGCTATGTCAACTGAATATCTAAGACCATTAAAAGAAACTTGAGTTGTTTAATTTTGAAATATATATGTAAATAAGAATCATTGTTCAAATAATATTGTTTCATTTAAACAAACTTGCATTAAACATTTTTTCATCACTTTCATTGTTAGAAAATGACTTACACACTTGAAAGTGTGGTTCTCTAGAATGGTAATAAATTCTTCTTTTGTCTGAATTTTTTTTTTGTGGGATTATTTGGCAGATGTTGTTGATCTCATGGTTTGAGGTATTTGTGAGAAATAACGTCTTGATGAGTGGACAGATTTATTTTTAAACAGCACAGGTTTATTAACAGATTTGAAGTCAGATGGGACCAAAAAAAAAAACAAAAAAAAAAAAAACCAACAAACAATAAATAAATGTTATTGTTGGTTTTAATATATTCATCTTATGTACCTCTACTCAGAGAGTACTGTTTACATTCTTAGGTAGTTCTTAATTACAATGTAAAAAAAAAAGATAGCTACAACAGTCTTTTATTTTTGTAAAGAAGAGATTAAACTTTTAAATGATAGCTATAACATTTTTTTGTAAAGAAGAAATTAAACTTTTAGATAAATGATAGCTATAACACTTTTTTTGTAAAGAAGAAGTTAAACTTTAAGATTTTATACAAGAACATAGAGCCTAAGAAAGGATACATTATTTTAATATTTTTAAACGAAAAGATCATTAATAATTTATGTATTCATAAATAAGAGCTTTCATTGTATGATGTTTGTATAAAATCTTTTTTTTCTTTAAAAAAATTTAACATTCCCTTTCATCTTCATAAATCTCAACCTTTCTAATAATCATTATTGATTTACAAGTTTACTCTAATTTGGATTTCATTTTGAAAATGAATACAACAAAAACCTTGTATCTGGCAATGACTTACATTAGCTTCTTTTTTAAATGTAATTTTAATTTAAAAAAAAAATATTTGTAATTAGGCCAAAACAATGGAACAGTTGCTCTTAAATTCCAAGTCTGGCCTTTCAAAACACAAAAATCTGGATAACTTGTTCATCGGTGTTTCATTTTTTAACGATCGTAGTCGTTGGTGATGGTGCAATAGCTGGGCACAATTGAACTATCATATGCCAAATGGCTGTCATGATCCTTCGCATTTTCTGTCAGCGTTGACATACTTAAATTTGATCTTATCTCTTTGTTGGCATGAACCTGGCTGTCTGGTTGGATAATGTAAAATTTTAGTAAGTAAAGGGCAGAATATGACTGGTGGCAATAGCGACACAAGTCGAGTGGTGGGGTTGGGGGGGGGGGGGGGGGGGAAGACCGCACAGGATGACAGTCTAAGGAGGAGTGGGGGGGGGGGGGGTGAAACTTGAACGATATATAGCAAATTCTTAGAAGTAAGTCTTGTTTTTTTTAATAGTTTTTTTTCTAGTTGAATTACTTGTTAAAGTAATATACATAGAAAATATACAATTTGCTCAATGACCCTCCCTCACCCCTAGAACGGAATAGGAAAAAAATTATAAGGAATTAATTAACCAACGTCGTCCCCCCCCCCCCCCACTTCTCGTAAGTGAAAGAAACACTGGTCATTGGCAGAGAGTGGCACCCTGGGTATGGTAACGGGTGTCACCATCCGAACCCCCACGCCCTTTCCTACACTACTGATACCTGGTGTGGATTGCACCATCCTTGCTACACTACTGATGCTTGGTGCGCAATGCACCATCCTTACTACACTACTGATACTTGGTGCGCATTGCACCAACTGCACCATCCTTGCTACACTACTGATGCCTGGTGCGGATTGCATTAATCGCACCACCTTGCTTCGCTACTGACCATGATCATGAGTTCGCTACTGATCATGATCATGAGTTCGCTACTGATCATGATCATGAGTAAACGTTAAAAACTGAGGTTTAAGACATTCAAATAAATCATATTACGCTGGAAAAAAATACAAACTACATTTTTTTTTCCATTTTTAGTTACTTTACATTCATACGAGCCGACCCGCGGCGTATCATATGCCGCTATTTAGTTGTTTTATTTTCTACTTTTCAGTAATTCATAATTTGTGAATTCGACACTGAAAATATTTGTTTTAAAACACTATCAGTAGGTCGTTAAGGACGATACTACCCACACCCTCCTTTCCCCCAACCCTTACCCTACCCCCCCCCCCCCCCCCCCCCCCGTGAAAGCAGCCTCCTCTTAGTTACCTCCCCTAAGTTTAAAATAAATTCAAACTAAATTATCTGCCCCTAATAGCCGCCACTAAACCCGGCTCTACGATTGTAAACATTTTAGCGGCAACCACAGATCACCAGACCATGTGGGGGTGGGGGGTGGTGGGGATATGCCTAGAAAGGAAGAGAGGGGACTGCTAGGCGCGCTTACAGCTTGGTGTTTTCTAGGGTATCCAAGGAGAGAATTTTATATATATAGTTTAAAAAAATCACACCTGAAAACTATATATATATATATATATATATATATATATATATATATATATATATATATATATATACACACATACATACATACACACACTTACATACATACATACATGCATACATACATACATAAATCTACACACATATAAATAAGTTGAGAAACCTATGACTCAGAAATTACTCACGGTTTGTTCGTTTGTACTCTGCGCTGACTCTCTCCGCCTCTTGAGACTCGTCAAAGGAAGATTTTGTTTGCCACAATAAACTGCCGAGGGTGCCCTCGTCTCTCAGAGCACAGCTTTGAGCAAGGGATCCCTGGGAAAACAATATGCTACTCTAACACAGAGGCGTAGCGAGGGGGGGGGGGGGGACATATGTCCCAGGGCGCCGACCTTAGGGGGCGCCAAGGGAAAATAAATTGAGAGCTTGAAGGGGGGTGGAAATCGAAAGTTTAAGGGGGGGGGGGGGGGTGCAAATCGAAAGTTTAAGGGGAGGGGGTGCAAATCGAAAGTTTGTCCCGGGCGCCGGGAAGGGTCGCTACGCCTCTGCTCTAACACACAAGAGAATCGGCGTTTCAATTATGGTGATCTTTATTTAAAAAACTATTACTACTAAGCCTACTCACACATTTCCTATTTAAAAAAAAAACGTGCTTCTGTGGATTTACAAATTTTAAACTGCCAAATAAGTCGAATTCACATATTTTATAAAAGCTAGCAACTATATTTTCTGTGTTTCTCAAAACAAATCAGGTTCTCAGAGGGAAAAAAAAATTATTCAAATATTTTACAGGATCCTAAGCTAGATCTAGATCTAGAATGTAAGTCTGAATGGTAAACTTGGATAGGAAATTCGAGTGTTTAGGCGAATAGTACTGTGATTTTTTTTTCTAATAAACAACTTTCGACACACAAAAATCTGCACGTTGTTTCTACGAGAACGCCAGCAGAGCATCACAGAATCGGGTATTTAGAAATACCACTACATCTGTTAATGTAGGATTGGAGTTAGGGTCAGATTTGGAGTAGGGGACGTGTTGAAACACATGAAAAAAAAAAATTCTATTCGCCCTGCGGACGTTCTTAGTCCTACGATTAAGGCTCATGTTCTTAGTCCTACGATTAAGGATCATGCACCTCCGAGGATAGCTGACACATACCTTAAGTCTTCGTCGGTTAGCTAGTGGGGGAGCGTACGACTGTGTCAGCTTGACGGTGGGAGTCACCTGGATACTCTTATTGATCCATTCCATCTGGGCCACTTCCGCCATTTTCAAACCCTCGTGTTCATGATGCTGCTTCCGTTCCGTCACTTTCTCGGCCAGTGCCGCCTGCTTCAAAGCCTCGTGATCCTGAACGTACTTCTTATCCTCAGCGTGCTTGAGCAGCTTCTCGTCCAGCTGTTTCTGCTGCACCATCAACTCCTCCCTCTGTTCTTCCAGCATGCGCATCGCCGCTTCATGGGTGGGGGACTTGCTCGCTTCCAGCAAATTCTCACAGGAGCTCTTCACAACGGGGACGTCCGCCACCACAACCGCACTAGCTTGACGATTATCGACCAACACTGGCACCACCTTCACGTTTTCCTCCACCATGTGTTGAATCCATTGGCACGTTTCGTTATGCTGGAGGAATTCCCTTCCGGCATCTCTGACACGGCAGTGCATTGGTGCCGGACGGATGCTTGATACTGGTTCACATAAGGCTTGCCACATCCCTTCAGAGGCACTTGACTGGTGGCGCTGGCCGTTTTGGGTTTTGCTCGCGCTGACCTTGACCTGGCTCATACGATTCTGCTCCATGTTTGACATGTTTTCTTAAAGGGTTTTAAAGATGCAACTGTAGGATGTCATATACTAGAAAGTAGCGGATACTTTTCTTTGATGTTGCTTGAAAAGTAATGAAAATCTGAAAAAATGTTTTCTTTCTGTTTAGCCTTCTGTTTTCAAACATTTAAATTTAAAAAAAAAAGTATTTAAAAAACTTAATACTAATAAATAAAAACAACAACTTTTTAATGAACTAGAAATAAGAAAACAAAGAGAAACTTTAAAAAAAGATATACTATTAAAAGCCTTGATTACCCGTGAAAACTCTCTTATCTACTTTTAACATAGAAGAAATGACATCATGTTCTCAAATCCGCCATCCACATCGTCACAAATAATCATCACAAAAATACGCCCCACCCTCAATATGACGTCATTTATGGACAACCCCTAAACATTATTTAGAATTATCATTTTCAAATATCCAATATCCCTCTAACTCTTTCACAAATATGAATTAGTGTGCACGGCTAATCGACAAATACGTTGACTCCTTGGCTTAGGACAGTTAGGCGGTTATTTAGGCAGTGATCAGCAATCCTAATGAATCACACAAGACGTCAGTTTTATACAACTTCAGTTATTGACCCAGTCCATAGGAAATAAGCAACATGCGTATTTTCCATCTATGGTGATCTATTCTTCAAGTAGGTTCTATTTATAGGCATACACATTTTTCTTAGTTTTTGGAAAGTGCGTATATCCGCCAACAGTAGGTACGTGCTTATATCCTCTCACATTCTTACTTCCTCTCAACTATATATATATATATATATATATATATATATATATATATATATATATATATATATATATATATATATATATATATATATATATATAATTATATATATATATATAATTATATAGATGCAATAAGTTACAACCCTTCTGATTTAGCCGGAGCACATTACTTTAACCCACCAATAATTCAAGTGGAAAAAGCACCGTTTTCACAGTAAATTATTAGGTGTTAACCCAACTCAATTATTTACTGACTAATCACTTATTGAAAATATTCATCTCAATTTTTATTTCCTGTGTAAATTTTGCAGTTGGTGTCACCCCCCCCCCCCCTCTTCCCAGAGAGATAGCTTTAATGAATGCAATGTTAATAATAACAATGTTTATAAAAAAATCGGTTATTAGTACAGCATTGTTTTCTCTATAATTAGTAAATTTACGTCACTGGGTGGGGGGGGGGGGGGCTAGCTTTTAGGGATCGTTAATTTGTACTTAAAATACTTTTTATATCTAATCTTTAATTGAACTGACACTGACTTCTAGATCTATATATTTATTGTCTTGGTGTCACCCCCCCCCCCCCTAAATGGTGTCACCCGGTGCGGTCCGCACCCCCTCCCCGCCTCGCCTCTGCATCAACCGGATGTGAGAGCATCTAAGCGCATTGCGCTCTTTCCCTCTCATTTGCCGAAATAAGCACTACCAAGAGGTTGAAACCGCATGTTTCTAAAAATAGCCCCACCAAAAAAAAGGTTTTGTAAGTTAGTCACATACTTCTAAGGTCTTTCTCAACTGTTTCTTTCTTGTTGCGGAGAGGCTGATCTTCCTGATGTCCTTTATCTACACCACAGCTGTCACCGTGAGGAAGGTGCTATCGTCTCCCGCCGAATGCTGGTGTAATTCTTTCTTTCAAACGTTACTCAGCTCAAGATGTTTAATAAACCGCTACTTGTTTAAAGAACGAAATTCATTAAGGTTAACAGGCCGTTGACATCACTTCCGGTTATAGTACTGCGCACTAGTACGCACTGAAATTGAACGCTCAGCTATGTACGGTTTTTCCCGAACAGTTAAATTTTGCTATGGGATCGTACATAGATTAGACGCGCTACGAGGAATATTCAGGCCAACCATCGGCGCAGGGTATATGTCGGACCATTCAAGTAAAGTACCTTTTCGAACCTGACGGTTCAGGTTAAGTAGAGTTCACCTGTGTCAGCTCTATGCCCATCCGCCTTTACTTTCTCTAACTTGAGTTAGGTTATGAGGTACCACTTAGAGCTGGGTGAACTTATCGGCATTCCGGGGACTGAGAAGAGAGTCCCAATGCGCAGGGGCGTAGCGAGGGGGGCGGGGGGCGGGGGGTGCGGACCGCACCGGGTGACACCATTTAGGGGGTGACACCAAGGCAAAAAATAGCAAAATATGTAGAGAAAAACTCGAGGGGGGGGGTGCAAATCGAAAGTTTGAGGGGGGGTGCAAATCGAAAACTTGAGGGGGGGGGTGCTAATCGAAAGTTTGAGGGGGGGTGCAAATCGAAAACTTGAGGAGGGGGGGGGGGGGGGGTGCAAATCGAAAGTTTGAGGGGGGGTGCAAATCGAAAATTTGAAAGTTTGGCCCTTGGAAGGGTCTCTATACCTCTGGGGGGGGGGGGGGTGACACCATTAAGTGCCGCACCTGGTGACACCCGACCTCGCTACGCCACTGCCAATGCGTAGTCAGCATGTCTGTCGTAGTTAACAGTTGTGGATGGTTTATAAATAAATGTTGCCACGGAAAGTTTTTTTTTTTTTACTTTGAAAAGAAAGAAAAAAAAACAATACGCAAATAAAATGAAATTTCACTATTTTACTTCTCATCAACATGTCCTGAAAACAATTACAATTTCAGGGAATAATATTCTGACATTTTTTTGTGGATATTTATCCTACACATTTTTCCGGAATTTATTTATACAAAAAACTATCCATGGCAGTAGGCCCTATTTATCCAAATAATTATTCCAGAATGTATTCACCCTATTAATTACCTGGGAAATATTTATTTTGAAATGAATTCCTGAATTAATTTTTACAAAAACTATCCGGGGGAATATATATATATATATATCGAATAAATTAACAGGTGCCATATTTATTCAATACATTAACCCGAGGGGAGGAGGGGGAGAGGAGTTTATCCTGAAAATTTCCCCTGGAACAAAAGCTGCCCGGTGACGTTGTCGCGAAGGAAAAACATGAAGGGGTGGTCAGCGAGGAATGTGGCCCTGGGGATGATCATCCCCTTGGTCATTGAGATGACAGTGGCGGCAGACGCCACCGTCCCTGTCTCCTGCAGGTCAATGACCGCCTTGTGGATGGCCTTGTCGATGAAGATGTCACCTGGGTAAAAACGAGGAAAAATTGTTCCAGATTTTTTATCTGATAAATATTTAAGTTTTTTTTTACTTTATTGTATACGGAGTATTTGTGAAGTATGCTAACGGGGGAGTAGAGAGGGTTATAACCTGTCCCATGGACCCTTCCCCCTTCCACTATAATAATATAATAATATTATATTATAATACCAGGGTTACTTTCTTAACCCGGCAAGTAAGCGAAGACTAACGCGGGATAAGTAAAGTTCCCTTTTCAAACCTGATGGTCTATAAGGGCAAGTGAAGTAGAGTTTACTTGTTTCTGTGACCTCGGCATATGAAGAGATAGTGTGGTCAGCACTATGCCCAGCCGCCTTTACTTTCCCTAACGAGAGTTAGGTACCAATCAGAGATGGGTGGACTCAGGGACGATCTACTGAATTGAACCCGGATTCGAACTCGAGACTTACGGGTTAGCAGTCCAACTCTTTCTACTGCTAGACCACTCCGTCCCAACGCGGGAATAGAGAGGGTTATAACCACTCCTATCCCATTGACTCCCCTCTCCACTAAAAAAAAATCTGAGAATTATAATATCACGGCTACTTCCTTAACCCTGTAAGCAGGTGGGCTACATTCTTACATATCAATAACAACCACTGGCTACATCACTGCGGGGTTTGGAGGTTGCATTTAGCAATGTAATCGTAAAAAACAACAACACACAACCGTAAAAAGATTTTGACAATTCGGGGCAATTTTACACCACCCAACTTTGTCTTTCATTACTGTAACATATTACCCGTTTAAAAAAAAAAATTCAATTTACATAGTTAAATATTTCAACACCTTTTGTTGTAACAGAAACAAACATTTCCAGTTTTTATATAGAAAAATATTCGTCTTTTTAACTAGCTTTGATTGTGGTATGCGAGGTTCAGGCGAAAGACGCATGTTTTTAACCCACCTCCCCACCCCCTACCGAAAGATTTAAGGTATTTATCTTTGGACGTGAAACAACAGAGAAATTCTGCATGGCGCATCAAAGCTACCTAAACCTGACTATGATCCTCAATGTAATACTAGTTTAATTTTTACTTAATCCTTTAAAATTATCTATTAAATTAATTATGATAATTTAAAAATTCGTTTCATTTTGCGAATCAAACTTTTTAATCTCAGGAATCCAATCTGTTATTACCATAAACGTCATATGGTCGCTAGCATGAAGTGGCAGCATTAGTACGCACCTTAGAAATTCAGTGCGCACGCAGTCTGCACCAGCTTTGGTGCATATTTGGTCGCTAACGACTTTTATTTCATTTTTCACCCATAAAAAGATATCGCAAATATTTCGGCAATTAATAGAATCTATACAGTTGCACTTATTTATAACATGTTGTAAAGCATTTTTAAACAAATTCTGATCTTGTATCTGGCTTTCATTGCAGTTCCCTGAATATTTCAAGTGTCTAAAAGGGCATTAAATAAATCATTCCTGACTTCGATGCAAAGGCGGATCTAGCTTTTGAGTTAAGATGGGGTGGGGGGTAAGTAGGTTTATATATATATATATATATATATATATATATATATATATATATATATATATATATATATATATATATATATATATATATATATAAATTGGGGTAGACTTCCATGTATGGGGAACGGTGTGGTCAGACGGTAGAGCTCTCGCCTGCTAACACGCGAATCACGAGTACGTAGGAAGCGTTCAAATCTGTAGGATGTCCTTGAATTCACCTATGGAAAGTAAAAGCGGCTGGGCATAGAATTGACCTTCATATACACCTTCATATACTGAGGTCACAGAAACCGGTACTCCTTCTACCCCATTGACCGCCACGTTCGTAAGGGTACATTTTTAGACCTTCAAGTCCCGTTACAAATCTGGCCTTATTCGTTAATTCCGTGAAACCCAGCCTGTCGTGAAACATATCACCTAGTCCGTTAATTCCGATAAAACCCGCCCTGTTCTAAAACAACTCACCTAATCCGTTAATTTCCAATGAAATCCTAGCATAAATTAACTCTACAAATCTATTAATTCGGCCGAAACCCTACTTGTATTAAAACAGCTCACTTAATCCGTTAATTCCGCTGAAACCTACCCTATCATTAAACAACTCGCCTAGTCCGTCAACTCCGCTAAAAACCGCCCTGTTCTAAAATAACTCACGTAGTCCGTTAAATCCTGCTGAGATCAGACCTAACAAAATAACTACTAATCCATTTATTCCGCTGAAACCCTTCCTGTACTTAAAAATACTCACCTAATCCGTTAATTCCGCTGAAATCAGACCTAACATAAAACAACTCACCTAATCCGTTAATTCCGCTGAAATCAGACATAACATAAAACAACTCACCTAATCCGTTAATTCCGCTGAAACCCATCCTAACATAAAACAACTCACCTAATCCGTTAATTCCGCTGAAATCCGCCCTGTCATCGAACTCCGAATACATCCCCAGCTCTATGAGTGGATTAATGAGATCAAGTGACGTCTCGATTTTAAACTTGGGCAGGCTGACCCTGACCACCTTAGAGGTCAGACCATCAAACAACTCGTCCACCTTGCCCGGGGTAGCCAGTAGGTTTTCTGCAACCGAAGGTACAAAAACTAAATCTTTAAAAAATATTTACAATGGTTCGATTTTTGTATACTTAGAATTGTAGAAAAAAATGGTAAAGCTCTCCTTTTAGATCTAAAGATTGATAGGGTAGAATTCATGTTTCTTGATTGCGGTATATGATGGGATGGTGTGGTCAGCACTATGCCCAGCAACCTTAAGTTTAACTAACGTAGATCAGGTACACATAAGAGCTTTGTTGACTCAGAGACGTCCTACAGTCCCGAATCCGGATCGAGATCCGAACTCGTGATGTTCGGCATAATAGCCGAGTGCTCTACCATTCGACCATGCCGCCCCTCACGTTGAATAGCGCAAACGATCAAGATGCCAAATGCAAATTCATGCAAATTTCTTATAATTTTTTTTCAGTGCAATCGACATTCGAGCCAGTGGCTTTCGGGCATGACATCGGGAAAGTGTCTTTCGGGCATTTTTCATAGACCTAACATCAAACCGTCGAAAAATTAACTAGAGGCATGTGTAAGGGTTGGATGTGAGTAAGTGTGTGTGGTTGTGCGTGAGTGTGCTTAGGGGTGGGGGGTTGGGGATGGAGTGGGGGCTGACCTTACCCAAGTCTGAAATACCATCCATTTTTTGAGGAAGAGCGAAGTACATCGAGAATCGGTTGCCTTTAAAAGGTAGCTCTAGAACATCAACTCCATTGACGTTGTCTTTCTTGTAATTCTTCAGTTTCTCCGCCTCATTCATCATAGAAACCTGAAGTCAAACAGCAATACAAACATTCAGTGGCGTAGCGAGGTCGGGTGTCACCCGGTGCGGCACTGGTGTCACCCCCCAGAGGCGTAGAGACTCTTCCCGGGGACAAACTTTCAATTTTCGATTTGCACCCCCCTAAAACTTTTGATTTGCACCCCCCATCAAATTTTTCTCTATATATTTTACTATTTTTTGAAATGGTGTCACCCCCCCCCCCCCAAATGGTGTCACCCGGTGCGGTCCGCACCCCCCGACCTCCCCCCCTCGCTACGCCTCTGCAAACATTCAATACTTAGAAGACGTTTAAAATATGAATATACGATACTCACACAATATACAACCCATAAATACAAGAATGGCCGGGTTATTGTGGAATGATTAAAAACATCATTTTCACTGAAAACTATATATTCTAAATTATTATAAAAGCTGTATTAAGATTGTGAAGAATTGAATGGCGTGGCCGTGCGCTAGAGCACATGACTGTTAAGACGAAAGTTCAGACTCTGGGTTCGTGCCGGCACCGTATCGTTGAGTCCACCCAGTTCTGACGGGTACCTGACTCATGTATGACGTAATGAGGGCGGAGGGCATAAAACTGACATCACTCTCTCTTCATACACGGAAGTCATGGAAAGAGATAAACTCTACTCTCCGGTAATTCATCTTTACTTTATGTGTTTATAGTGAAGTATAGTAAAGTTCCCTTTCGAAATTGATGGTCCGTGGGGCAAGTGAAGTAGATTTCACCTGTTTCTGTGACCTAGGTATATGAAGTGATAGTAGAGTCAACACTACGCCCGGCCGCCTTTATTTTCTGTAACGTGAGTCAGGTACCCATTAGAGCTGGATGGACTCAGCGACGTTCTGTTTACTTTATAGAGCATGACTATTCTTCTTCTTCTTCGTTCTTAATTTTTAGTGTTGGGAGGGATCGAGCCTTATCTGCCAGAGGGTTTGAACTCGAGACTTTTTCGAATTTATCAACCATGAGCTTTGCCGACTCGACCATGCTTCCATCACAATTAAGGATTACGTGTCAACTGGTTATGCACCATTGAGGCCATTGACTCCAATTTCAGCCTGCTTTTCTTTTTGGATTTGCTTCCATAGCCTTTGTCCAACCAAGAACAAACTACAAGGCAGCAGTTGTTTGATTTTGGAGTTGTCTCTCCTAGAAGAGTGGCTGTCCCCAGCTAACGAGCCTCATCTGCCCGAGGGTTCGAACTCGAGACTTTAGCAACCATAAGCTTTTACCGACTCGACCACGCCGACCCCTAGCATGGCTATTGTTAAGTGAGAATTTGTACTTTTCAAACAGCTTTAGCTACCTTGTGGACGACCTGTTTATTGAACTCAGTGTGATATTAGTTTTAACACATCCAAAACTTGATACCACGACTAAGTCGAAGTTACTATTTAAGTGAAAAAGTAGTACCTGTGATATCGCTCCGCCAAGCTTGTGGAAGTCTTGTTGTTGTGTTAGTTCACTGAGAAATTGGTTCTCCCAAGTGCCGTTGAAGAAAACCACATTGACTAGAACTATGTCCGTACCGTCATCAAGACTCCCTTTCAACGCATTTAAATCAAATTATTTTTTTTTGTTGAAAAAAAAATAATTTTTTAAATGTAAAAAAAGTGTAAGTCCGATTTTAGATCAAATGTGATAAAAGAATAATTCACATGTTTTAAGTCATTAAAAAATTCCAGCCATTAACTGTGAGCCATGAGGTTAAGTGGGATTCATGAAATCGGCAATATCCATTGACAAAAACATGTAGATGTATCCTAGCGATCAGTGAGGCAGAGGAATTAGAACTCTCGTGTTTCAATGACCATTGATTGTGAAGGGACAGTGTGTACTATACCTAGAGGTAACAGAGTAGCCGAAAAGTAGTACCGTTGCTAACCCGAAAGTCTCGAGTTCGAATCTGGTTTCAGTACATAGAACGTCCCTAAAGTCCCCCAACTCTGAAGGATACCTAACTCAAGTTAGAGAAAGTAAAGGCTGTTCGGCATAATGCACTATTCCTTCATATGCCGAAGTCACAGAAACAGGTGAACTTAACTCCACTTGGCTAATGGACCGTCAGGTTAGAAAGAGATCTTTACTATCACTACACCTAAGCGCCTTTACTTTTTTAACGTGAGTCACGTAACCATCAGAACTGAACTCGGGACTTTCGCTTTAGCAGTCGTGCGCTCTACCGTTGGACCTCACCGCAGTGGCGTAGCGAGGTCGGGTGTCACCCGGTGCGGCACTTAATGCTGTGTCACCCACCAGAGGCATAGCGACCCTTCCCGGGGACAAACTTTCAAATTTTCGATTTCCACCCCCCCTCAAACTTTCGATTTGCACTCCCCTCAAGTTTTTCTCTATATATTTTGCTATTTTTTGCCTTGGTGTCACCCCCCTAAATGGTGTCACCCGTCGCTACGCCTCTGCCTCACCGGATGTCTCAACGCCTAGTAAGGTTTACAAGTTTCTATAACGTACCAGGTTTGAGGATCTCTGGAATCAT
This sequence comes from Physella acuta, assembly GCF_028476545.2. Classification (NCBI taxonomy): domain Eukaryota; kingdom Metazoa; phylum Mollusca; class Gastropoda; family Physidae; genus Physella; species Physella acuta. The sequence goes on along the minus strand of NW_026732845.1, from coordinate 157,038 downwards.
GTTGTGGGTTTTGTTGGCGACCAGCTCGTTAATGGCCCTCTCTGGCTCTGTCACGTCCAGTTTGTTGGCCGGAGCCAGGTAGTACCTGTCGACGTCAGAGATGAAAGACGGTAGGATCGTCTCGTACGGGTTGGTGAAGATGGCGTTGCAGACGTCCAACCGGACACTTTCGGCAGAGTTCCACTGAAATAATTGTAGAACAACATCTCAGTTATATAAATTTTAAACTACAGCTATAAAAACAATGGGTAGGGGAAAGTTCGGTAAGGCTCATGGTTGCTCAAATGTCGAACCCTCGGGCAGACGAGGCTTGTTGACTTGGGACAGCAACTCTTCTAGGAGAGACAACTCCAAAATCAAACAACTGCTGCCATGTAGTTTGTTCTTGATTGGACAAAGGCTATGGAAGCAAATCCAATAAGATACATAGATTTTTATGTTCTCGTATACAAAGTATAGAGGAAGTATTATAATTCCATATACGATAAAGTAGGGAGGTATAAAACAACAAAAACTGTCAAAATATCATTCAATTTATGTGCACGATTACAATACTTCCTCTATACTATGTATACGAGAAAGGTTAAAAAACAACACCACATATCTATAGAACTGGATATGTCAACCCTTGTATTGTTATTTAGGAATATACCAGGAAGTTCAGGGGATATCACGCCCGTTTTATTTTGTTTTGAGGCTAGGCTACATTATTGAACTGTGTCCTACCCCACTGACTAAAAATGTGTAACGATATTTTCTTCAGGGGTGGGGGCTAGAAAATTGCCAATCTTAACTAATGAATGGTACTGTTCTTTACAGAAGATAAGGATTTTTTAGTCACTCAAGTATACACTTTAGCAAGTATCGACGGGCGAGGCAACCTTAGGCTGACGCCACTAAGATGGAATCTATATAAATCTATATAATTCTCTTCTGGGAGACGCTAGAAAACAAGCTGTAAGCGCGCTCCCTACCACCCCACCCCTACATGGTCTGGCGAGCTTTGGTTCACGCTAAATGTTTAGTGACGGTTACTAGGGGCAGGTAATTTAGTTTCAAACGATTTTAAACTTAGGGTAGGTAACTAAGAGGAGGCTGCTTTCACGGGGGGGGGGGGGGGGGGGGGGTGTAGGGTAAGGGTTGGGGGAAAGGAGGGTGGGGGTAGTATCGTCCTCAACGAACTACTGATAGTGTTTTAAAGCAAATATTTTCATTGGTACTGTCGAATTCACAAATTATGAATTACTGAAAAGTAGAAAATAAAACAACTAAATAGCGGCATATGATACGCCGCGGGTCGGCTCGTACAACTTAAATCACATTGAATACATAGCTCATTACAGAGAACTTTGGAGGTCTTTGGTTCGTGGCCCATACCCCAGTAAGGATGATGAGCAGTTATTAATGTTAATGCATATTATAATAAAAAATAACGGTTTAGGATTTAAACCTACATCAGCTATGAGGTCATGGTAGGCTTGATGGGGATCTTGTAGTGAATAAGGGCGAATAAATGAATATAATAAAAACTAACAGTTTAGGTTTTAAACCTACATCAACGATGAGGTCATGATAGGTTTGATGGGGGTCTTGTAGTGACGTCAGCCCCAGGACCTGACTCATCTCCCTCGCTGACACGCCTCTCGCTCCAAGGTAGGTCATGGTCAAGGCCGAATGAATGCTGGGTAACACAAAAATGACAATTGTACGTCCTACCATTTTCTAATGGATGCATGCAAAGTTATTAAAGTGGAGAATTTTTAAATTAAAAATCAAGGAATACCGAAAGCTGTAGTATCGAATCAACGATGCAACGCTGGTTAAAGTATGTATTTTTTAAAATTTCGGGGTAAATGCTTTTAATTAACAATCAGTAAAAAAAAGTTAATCACTATCACCTGTATGGAGAATAAACGATTTGCTCCTCTGAAATTGCGACTTGGCGGTACAAATTTTGGGAAAATCCGGACGCGCTTTTTGCAAGAACTTGCTGCTGAAGTAGGTCTCCGTGTGCGCATTGGGAAATCACCAGAAAAACAAACGTAAAAGCCCAAAGCAGGTACATGGTGGTTGTGTCTTCAAGATCCAAAGTCTGTGAAGATAATAAAAAAAAATCTGTGATGTTAACTGACACTAAATAAATGTAAGCCTACACTGGTGTTGTTGGGAAGTTGTGGGCCTTACATTAACGACAGACTCAGTGAAGATACTCATTGTTGATAGTTTGTATTTTATAAGGAAATCATTTTTTGAAATAACAATGGAGGGGGGAGGGGGAAGACTGATGAGGCCTAGTTTTTGGACGCCCAGATAACACCAGTTATTTTTAGAAACATAATATTTCTATCAATACATGCCATATTATTAAGAGTTCACAGACAAATATTCACACGCTTTCGTCTGATTTAAGAAACACAAATTATAGGCTAAGTCGAGTTAATTGAGCCAAACCCCCTACCATTAGCCTAATTATATCTGATGCATTATAATTATTGTATGTGTGGCGTATTATTATAATCACATATAACGCTATTATTTTATGTGTGGCTTATTATTATAATCCACATGTATCGCTTCCAATTTTGAATTTCTGCAAAATTACTTCTAGCCTCTCGCGAATTAATAATAGCCTCACTCTATAAGACGAAAATAATCTTCCTTTATGAAAGTGAAGTAGAGTTCACCAGTTTCTGTGAACTCGGTATATGGAGGGATAATGTGAGCAGCTGTGTTGACATGACTATGAGGCAGTTGGGGTGCGTTGCAGTGTGATTTGAACTATCGAAATGGTAAAATGCTTCTTAAAACTGTTATAAAACTACGGGTAAAATGCGAGTTTGTGCTGCGAGATTTATTTGAACCGCGCTTGTCAATGATGTGGTTTGATAAATCAAATTGTTTAAATAATGTATGAATAGGAAAACTTTTTAAAAATGAAAGGGGATATTGTGCGGTCGTCGGATTGTGCGAAAATAAATTAAAATTGTGTAACCTGTCAAGTTTTTAACGAAGAATTATTATATAAAATAACGTTGAAGTATTTAACGCATTTATATCATTGAACGCCTCCATAGCTCAGTGGCTAGAGCACTGGTCTTGTAAACCAGGGGTCGTGAGTTCAATCCTCACTGGGGGCTATTTTTTAAAAATATTTTTTAAAAATAATAAAGAAATACAAATTAATTTAATTTTTATACATTTAATTTTTTGATAAATTATTAAACACATTTTCTATTGCGTATAATAATTAAAAATAAAGCACTAAATTAATATTATATTAATAATAATTTTTAAATAAACCAAACCGTTTAAAGTCTACCCATATTTTGTTTTAATGAATAAGCGTACAAAAATAAATAAAGCCTACGAATAAAATTTATTGTCCTAATAGTTTTAACTCTAAGAAAAAAACTTTTGTATTGCTTGGGAGTCTATCAATATATTAATAATTATATATATATATATATATATATATATATATATATATATATATATATATATATATATATATATATATATATATACATATATAATTATATAATTATATATAACCTATATGTGTGTGATGGCCTTGCACTTTAGTCGTCAGCTGCTTCGAACAGCTGTCCATGGTCTCAAGGGTCTATTTTTAGAACACGGATGTTAAATTATTGAGTTCGATAAAACAAAGTATATTCGTTATCTGTGACGATTGCTGCAATATATAGAGCCTATATATATATATATATATATATATATATATATATATATATATATATATATATATATATATATATATATATGCGTGAGTAACATAGCAGGCTTGATAGTGTTGTACTATCCAATCCAACCCCCCTCTCCAGTCAATAGTGGAGACCCCATTTGAGTTACACCAGTTTATTTATAGAATCCGGATATTCCGCCTGTGACGACACTCGGTGAAGATATTCAATGTTGACAGTTTGTATTTTATAAGGAAAATCGCTATTTGAAAAAGCAATGAGGGGGGGGGGGGGGGGGGGGGGAGACTGAGGAGCCCTTGTTTTTGGACGCCCAAAAAAAAACACCAGTTATTTTTAAAAACTGACTATTCCTATCAATACATACCACGCAGATTTATAAGTTCCGCTACGAATGGTCGTAGTATCAGTCGTTATGAAAATTGTTATCAAGACGTACCCACTTCTTAAAATAAAATCCTTGTTGTTTCCTAATAGAAAATTGTTCTGCTGCAGAGCCGTATAAGTTATAAATGTCCAAACACACCAGCTCTTTTTCAGAACTAAGGACTATTAATTATTGTCATAATTTTTTTTTGCTGGTTATATTATCTAAACTCAACAGCCTTGACCCAACTTGACCTTTTAAAAATCGCTACATTGTCTTAAAAGGAGGCCGAATCAGTTGTGTTAAAAATAAAGATTTAAAAAAAACTGTTACTAACAGTGGCGTAGTGAGGTCGGGTGTAACCCGGTGCGGCACTTAATGGTGTCACCCCCCCCCCCCCCCCAGAGGCTTAGCGACCCTTCCCCGGCACAAACTTTCAAACTTTCGATTTG